>NC_050178.1:28761042-28851042 GCF_008315115.2 Sander lucioperca
AAAAAACATGCATTTGTGTTGCCAAAAGCATAAGAACAAACATAGCTAAACAACGACAAGGAGTAATATATTGATATATAATACAAGTAACACAGGATAATTTGAATAGATGCAGATAATAAACACATTCTGTGCGCAGCCCTCAAAGGGTACATGGAAACAAAATATATATAAAAAAAAAAAATAATAATCATAATAATTTTTTTTAAAAAAAATACAGATAAACAAACTAATAAAAAAAAATTATCTAATTAAACTTATATATAACTTGTTAAATATTCTTATACAGTTCTATTGTTTAGCCTTGTAATTTGTGGCAGGAGAAGCATATTTAGCTGCTAGCAATGCCGTGCTTATCTTCCCTAATAAAAAAGGAGCTTTTTGTCCTCAGTGTAGGAGGTAGTGAAGCCTGGTATATGTTTTGCAAGTTTTTGGAAATATGGTCTTAAGTCTTCATATTTGGGACCATGTACATAGGAAATGTAAATTCTGTTTCGATATTCATGGGGCAGTGGGTACAGACTCGTTCCTCTCTTGTCTCCACACTTGTAAAGTCACCTCTTTAATTTCCAGCTCGTGTTCACTGACTCTGTATTGTTAAAATTCTATTTCTTTGGATTTTTTGTTTGAGCTATTCGGCCAATTGGATATCTCTGTCAGGACTGCAACAGAGAAAAAAAAGGTTTTTGTTTTTTTTGTGTTTGTATTTATTGTATTTTGCATGTTCTGGATGAATGTCTTTTAGTTTGTTTTCAAATCTTTGATTGAAGATGAGGATGTGTGTATGTGGCGGCTTGAGGCTTCAGTGTACCGTCTCTCCTCTCTACCTGTCTGTTATTACTGAACTTGTGTTTCGCTCCGTTGTACCTGTGAGCCCGCTGGTCGAGGGGTGGACATTCTGAACACCGCGGGTTGTCAGGAGAGCTTTGTATGCAATGGAATTTGTATAGACAACTTGATTTAAATGCTGCCAAAATTTAATGACATTTTTGGATTTGAATTTTAAGAGGGATATACCGAGTCTGCTCTGCATGCATTGTTTGGGGTGTTGGGCGAACTTTTGAATATTTACAGAATTTCAGTTGCAGTTTTTCAGGGGAGTACCAAGTTTGTAAATTTGGTTTCGAAATCGGGCCCCAAACTTCGCTTCCGTTAAAGCATGATTGGTGTTACAGAAAGGGGGTATAGATTTTTAGCCAATTCTTGCGGGGATATTGTTTTTCCATTTGTCATTTGATTGCGTACAAGCTCTCCGGGCTTTTTAATAGTGTGTTTATGGCCAGGTTGAAACTCCCTGAGCACTTCATTTCAACCCTAAGTAATTATAGGAACACTTTGTTCTAGTCTGGTGTTGACCAGAGTGAAGTTGTAACTCGTCTATTTCCCTGAGATCTGGCTCCCTCTGAAATACCATTAACACTGGTCTTTTTCAGATTGACTGTCAGTGACCATTTGACAGTACTGCTATCGACGGGACAGGCCTGCTGTAAACCCTCTTATGTTGGGACACAGAACCGATCATCGGCATAGAGCAGGAACTGATGTTGGTAATCATGGAGTGTGAGGACCTGGCGGCTGCAGATTGTTACACCATTGCTTGCTAGTTCAGGTGATGTAAATGTTAAACAGTGCTTGGACTCAACTGATCCTGTCTCACTCCACGCCTGTTGAAGAATCGTTCTTTTGGGAGCCAATTTTACTGCACAATTTATTTCTGGTACAGTTGGTGATTTAATAGTGTCATAGGACTTACCAACTAGACCGCTTAAATAAGTTTATAAAAAAGCCCATCCATGCAATATTGTGTCAAAAAGCTTTTTTAAAGTCTATAAAACATGCAAATATTTTCCCATTTTTTAATTTTGGGTGTAGTTTTAATAAGGGTGTGCAGAAGTATAATGTGGTCTGACGTACGAATATTTGGTATTAAAAGCCAATTGATTTTTACTTAAGACATTGTGCTTTTGGTAAGGAAGGACAGTAGTCTGGCGTTAATAATACTGCAGGAAAAACTTCCCAGATACTGTTAACACAAATGCATCCGCTGTAGTGGTTAGGGTCCATCTGTCACCATTTATTGGAAAATAGGGGGTTGAGGAGTCCATGGTCCAGATCTAGGGAACTAACCAGACTCCGAACAAGGTTGGAAACAGCTTGTGGAGAGCGCCTGCAGTGTAGGGCTACTGTGCTTTGAATCTCAGGCCAGACTGCTGGTCCAATCCACTAGTCCTTGTCCAACCTTCAGGGCAGTAGTGGCCTGTATTTTCTATTAGATCTGTTATTTTGTATCTGGGGGTTTGGTAGTTGTCTTTCACCTTTTCCTCTAACTGGTGAAGATTTTCACTACTGAGTGTTTTGGGGGTGATTGGTGAGTGCATAAACTCAATATTTCTTATAAACAATCAAAGGGTATTTTTCCATAGCAACCCATTGTATTGTTATTTATTCTTTATGGTTGTCTTGGACCTGAATTATTCCAAAAATGCCAAAAGACGTTTGGTCAATGCTTCTTTATTTGTACGTTCTCAGATCTGTAAAGCTCTTTTTTTTCTTATTAATTCGTATTTTGTAGTGTTTTAGGGCCTTGATGGATGGGACCCGTATATGGACTCTCATGGGTTCTCGGGGTTTTTGTTGATAATAGTCTTAGTTGTTTGTCTAGCTAAACCAAATTCATTATCATACCATTTTTCTTTTGAGGGTTTGTGTTTTGTTAGTTTATGTCTATAGTTGAATTATTTTGAGATTTGATTGGTAGCTAATTCATCAAATATATTGTTTAAATTGCTGTGTAGCCATTTACTCCATCTTTGGTGAATGGGAATTTAATAAGTCTGTAGGATTTAAAGTGGATTGAGTTCGGTACTGTCAAGTGCAGTGAAATAAATTCTCGATGTTGCGCTTTTTTTCCAGATATATTTTTGGGGAGGTAAACATTTTGATGGTTTGGTTCTTGTTCATGCTATATTTGTAACTTATTGAAAAAAAGTGTTTGGCAGGGTGCTGAAAAGGGAAGTGTGTTGAACTACACAATGACATTGATATCCTATGGGTCGATATAGGTTATCGTATAATCCACCACACTGTTACCTAAAACAGAGGAATAGGTTCAGTTACCCAGAGAGGCACCACGGTCCTTCCATTAACACTATGTATAAGCCCAGGATTTTGCATTCTGGAGAACTTGTATTCGTTTTTGTTTTTAACTATTGTCAAAACTTTGTCTTTGTGGTATGCGTGAGATGGACGGGGAGATTGGCCGAAATATGTGTTTGTTCCATTACTTCGATTGTAGTCTTTTCTTGCCCGTATTGCATTGAGATCTCACATATGAAGATGGACCCAATGACTGAAATTAACTTATCTCCTCTGAAGTCTTGAAAAATCTCTCAGTGTAATAGGGGGAGTTTGAAGGTGGATATAGATGCACATAAATATATATCTCTGGTGCATAGATACCTCTGTTGATTTTTATCAAAGGTTGAGTTTTTCCTTTTTTTCACTGGTGAGATATCATTTTTATATGTGCTTTATAGCCAAATTAATGTGCCACTGGAGTCTATTCCATTTTTAACATTTTCTTTTTACAGAAGGTAAAAAATTTATTGTAATTATTAGGACAAATAGATAGTAAATCGGAATGGTTCCAGGTTTCATGTATAAGATGATATCTAAAATTATTACACTTTTTACAAATTCAGGATCTGTAGTTTTATCCCCAAAAGTTGGTGGAGTACAAACCATCGGATATTCCAACTACTAATTGAGAATGACATTTGTCCAGATACAGGATCGTGTTTCAAATAGAAATATACAAGTCAACAAAAAATAATAATCCAACTCAACGATTAGTACTATAATTGCTAGGTAATGTTATATATGTTATAGATGTTATTATAGTTTGGGTATATAATGTTGAAAGACCATGTTAATTAAACCAGTATGAGCACAGCAAGGTGACTAGGTCTCTTATCTGGTTGGATCCCAGTGGGCAGATGGTGATTGGGGTATGGCAGCTATGGCGTAGCTTCTCTCTGCTGGGGGGCTGAGGGATGGATAGGGAGGTATCCTCGTGCTGGTGGGCGATGACTTGTTAGTAGATAGTCTCTCTGAAGCGGTGACAGTAGTTAGCCTCTCGCTTATGGATGAGGTTGGACGGTACATTCTCTGGTTATGTTGGTTGGACTGTGTTGTGGTTGTTTTGTGTAGTGCTGCTGAGAGACAATCTGCTGGGTAGAGCGATGTCTGCGATGTGGATGAAGAGAGTTTCTGATGGGTGGACCAGTTTCTTCTGCTCTTCTTCTGCGCTCGTGTGGAGTGCCTCGGCTAGGCTGTGTCTTGTGGACTCGTTGCAAATGAGGCCGACCGGCTCTCTCACGTGAGGTGGATGTGGTCACAGAAGTGCTGCTGAGTTGTCTCTGTGGAGGCTACATGGACGTCTGCAGTGTGTGTGCATTGCTTTCTAATCTCAGCTGTTAGATTGTGTTAATTGTGTGTGTGGGGTGTGTCAGTCTACCGTGGAAGTAAAGCTGATATAGTTACTCTTGTCTCTGGGGATAGTCCTCTCTCTTACGCTGTTCCTGCCACCTGAACAGTGCTGTTGGAGTCGCTGATCCTGGCAGTCAGAGCGTTGTGTCCCGTGTGTGTGATCAAACTGGCTCCCCTGCAGTGTGTCCTCTGTCGGATAGCTGCTCACTAGCCTTCTTCGTGGTGGGTACGCTCTAGTTTCGGTGCATGTCTTCTCGCCTGAGGAAGCGGCGTTTTAAGTCAAACTTGGTGTTTTTCCGTTTGAGTCGACCATTACTATGATCTGACGACATCGTGTGTGCTGTGTAGTGTCGTGATTGGTTTATCATACTGTGGGCAGTGGGTGTGTCAGTGTCTGTAGTCAGTAGTGTGTGTTGAGGGTGTGTTTGGGGGCGAGCAGTGGTGTTGGGTGGGGTTGTAGTAGTGGGTTCCGATAGGATAGGAGGGTCGGGGCAGAGAAGTGGTGGGTGTGGGGTTGATGCGAGTGTGGCGATGATCTCTTCAGTCTCTTCTCGTCTCAGGGCGTGACCTCGCCTGTAGAGCTGTAGAGTTGCTGCGTTTGCGTTGCTCTGGTGTGGTGGAGTTTGTGGCGTGAGATCCTCCATCACTCTGCGCAGCGGCTAACCTCAGGGCCTGGTTGTCTTCCTCCGCTCCTTCATGGCCTGGTACAGCTCGTGGATTTCAGCCTTCTGATGTAGACCATACTGTCGATGCTCACTCACTGCGTTTGGGTGTGTGCTTTCTCCTGTGTTGTGAAGGCAGGTTCAAGGTCTTGTCTTTGAGTCCACAAACTCCCTCTCCAGGATGGAGAGTCCTCTCTCAGTACCTCACACTGGTGAGAGTTTGGGACTGCAGTGAGGATGAGGCGGTCGGCCTGACTGCTGCTGGGGACGCTGGTCTCTCTGGGTCTCTGCTGTGTCCTGTTTCCTTTCCTCTCTTCTGCTCTGGCTAATGCTTTTCATAGACTGGAGTGTTTGTAAAAAATTATCCAGGCTAGTTTCTGATCCCTGGATCATGATTGTGCCGTTGTGATACGATGTGGTGATCAGGGTGGAGAGTGGGGTCTTCCTCACAGACTGTAATTTGTCTTCCTTTTGCTGATTCCATTTTTTACATGGGCGTGAGATTTCACAGAGGCTGCGTGCACCAAACTCCCACAGAAAGGCCCGGAACGACCTGGATTCTAACCCAGAACCTGGTGGGGAGAGGATTGTGTAAAGCCATAGAGTAACTACTGAGGTAGATCATTTGAAGTGAACTGGAGTACAGTCTCCATCATTACCAAGATTACAAAACAAAAGCATACTAATGTAGAGACAGCCTACAGATGCAACAAAGTGGCACTGGAGAAAACCGCAGGTGAATAACACAGCACAAAACAAAAAGATAGATGGAAAAGCACGAGGATGGATACGGATGCCAGAGAGCTGTCAGCAGGGTTACAAAAAAGGCCTACAAGTATGTGGCAAGGACTGTCTAAAATCACTGATTAGATTAGAGAGAGAGAGACAGAGAGAAAATAATTGAATGGTGGATCATTGGCTAATGGCCCTTAAACCACCGACTCTCATCTGAAAACATTCACTCTCATTATACTGCAATATAATACTGGCAGATAAATCACTGCTGTTGAGTCACCTGCACCATCTATTAACACAGACCTAAAACAGCATATTGTTCTTTCGGGGTGGGGGGGGGGGAAACATCAATACAGCATAGTATCGCGATATTTTCCGTGGCAATACTGTATCGATGCACAGACGCCAAAGTATCGATCTTTTATTATAGAAATCGCACGTGATTTCGTGAATTTAACTTTTTGGTACCAGAATAATAAAATCAATTGCTTTATCAGTCCACAAGATGGAAAACTAAAGTGAGATGAACAAACAGAGACATGTGTCTGTTTAGATTAAAATCAGGTGTTGACAGAGTTTTCCTTTGGAGACATAACAATGCAAAATATTGCAGAATATATGTTTAAAACCGCAATATCTTATCATGGGGCCTCTGGTGATTCCCACCCCTACTGTTCTTTCCCATCATCGCATCCTTTTTTTTTTTTTTAACTTTGCCCACAGTTTATATAGGGTATTCATATATGATATATCCATATCTGGTGCTACTGCACAGCCCCTCAACATGTTAACAAGCCTGGCATGAAATGGCCTCTTCCCTCAACCTGTATCTCTTACATTTCCGAAGGATAGCTACTGTAAAATACCATCACCATACCGACCATTTTATAAACACACAAACACACACACACACTGAGTCACATCAGAAATGTAGATGTAACCGATAATACAATATACCTTAAACTACCATTTGGACACAAAAATGCCCACTGGGTGCCTCAAGTAGAACAGACACACAATCTCAAAGGGAATACTAAAATAGTTTAGGGGGAATATTATAGACACAGCATAGAAGAAAAAAAACTCCCCACAGAGACCCACAGGCATCTCTTTAGAAGTATTACAGAGGAAGAAGACTGGGATGTCATCATAATTTAGGCTACCGCAGAGTACACGACTGAATCTCAATTATCAAATTATCAAACATTAAATACTGTATACTCAGCTCCCAGGACATCCAGAATACAACTCACATGCAGCCGGACATAGCACCAGCAAACGACCAGACAGACATCACTGAGGTTATATGTACTCACCCACTCCTATCTTCTCGTCCTCGGTCGGCGTCCACATGATGTCCCGGTGTCCAAAGAGCAAAATCCCGCAAGAAAGTATAATCACCCGCTGTGTCGCTTCATGGAGATCCTACGGAGAAGGAGGACCGGAGAGGGGAAAAAAAAAAAAAGTTTACTTCAAATGTTCAGGGTGATGGGAGGGATACTAAACAAAATAATCACTCTTCGCGTGTCGCAGTTGTTTTTTTAAACGCTGAGCAAATTTATATTTTGTATTTTGTCAGGTTTGGAGTGACGCATGTAGCGACTGAAATGCTGCTGCAAAAAAAAAAAAAAAAAACAGCAACAACACCAGGGGTTGTGTGAAATGCTACACAGGCGTCAAAGCGACATTACAGAAAATAATATCTGTATTTGGGAGGGATATTAGAGCAGCGGGAGGTCGGCTACCACACTCCAAAGCCCTGAAGGACAGTGCTGCTGTGGGATATCTAAAATAATACAATGACTGAAACCGCTGTTGGATGTTCAGCAGACTAACTGTGAAACTATGAGGATGTCAGAGTATCGAGAGCACTCCAAGTCCATACGGGGGGAAAAAAAAATCCTAAAATGATCGTGTTTCCCGTTAAGTTTAGCCCGTCTCTTGCCTTGCAGGAATCCCCTTTTCAATCAGTGCAGCATCTCTCAGCCTCTCCAGCTCCCGTCATCTCGCTTCTTTTTTCTAATTTCTAAATATGCGCATGCATGTCTCCCATCCCGCTGTCTGTGCCGTGTTTTTTGGGGGTTTTTTTGGCTCGTTGCAGCTGTCAAACTTGTTATGAGCAAGATGAGGGAAAAAAAACAACAGTCCAGTCCCGTCTGTGTGTGTGTGTGTGTGTCCGTGTCGGTACGACAAGCCAGGGAGACCGGGAGGGTCGTGCGCAGCGGCCAGCAGCAGGGAAGCCTGCATCAGATTAAAGAGGATCAGGCGAAAGCCTACAGATAGTGTAGTAGAGTGAGTGAGTGTGAGTGTGTGAGTGTGTGTGTGTGTCCTTCAGGACTTACATGAGAGAGACTCTTGGGTAGTTCATTAGGGGAACATGATATGAACTATTTCTTTTCGACATTTTTGTTGCTTTTTAGGCTCTTTCAACGTTTTTTTCTGCTTTTTCTTCTTGCTTTTTCTTTTTTGTTGTTGGTGTGTGTGTGTGTGTGTTTCTTGTTTAACTATATTCGTGGGATCCACAAACCGGGAATACAGTATACTTGTGGGGTCCGGACAGCCTTGTGGGGCCAAAATGCTGGACCTCACAAGGTTAAAGGTCTGTTTGAGGGTTAAGACTTGGTTTTAGGATTAGGGTTAGAATTAGGTTATGGTTAGGGTGAGGATAAGGGTTAAGGTTAGGCATTTAGTTGTGATGGTTAAGGTTAGGGCAAGGGGCTAGGGAATGCATTATGTCAATGACGGGTCCCCACAAAGATAGTGCCACGCACTTGTGTGTGTGTGTGTGTGTGTGTGTGTGTGTGTGTGTGTGTGTGTGTGTGTGTGTGTGTGTGTGTGTGTGTGTGTGTGTGTGTCGCGCACGACATACAGCATAGTAGGCCTATAGTATATTTTAGAAAGGCTATGATGTGTGTACGGGCTGTAACGCGGGAAACATAAACGCACTTTGGGCATAGGCCTAGCCTAGCTTGTTTGGTGGACCCTCTACTTGCACATAAACACACATGTTCAACATATTGTAGCAAGCTGAATGATAAGGACACAATTTGTGACGTTTAACCGGAGAACAGCATACAGGCTACTAACAAAAGTGCCGAAAAAACGGGAAAAAAGTGGTAGCCGAAACTAGCTAATTAGTAGTTAGCTACTAAGGTAGCTAATATAGTAGCTACCTTACTAGTAGGTATACCTGGGGGTAACGTTGATGTGTCTCACCTCAGGCTTTTTCTTTCTCTCTCATTCTTTTTCCTTTCATCTCTCACTCCCCTTCTCTTTTGCTCCTTCCCCTTTTCCATTCCCTTGAACCTGACCTGTCAGCTGAACTAGGGGTAACGTCTCCCCTTCCCTCCCCCTCCTCATTTATACTTCTGTACTCTGCGGCTCACAGTATGTTTCATGTCCGTGTCATCAACTCGTCACGGTGCAACACTGACCTCTAGTTACTGATTCAAGGAACAACACACCCAACAGAAAAAAATACACATCACTGAGATGCTTCTTCCCCAAAAAAATCCTACATTCTTGGACTCCCATTTGGCTTTATGAAGAGTTGAAAACGGACCCGTTAATTCACCGAGAACTTTATTTTCACAGGACAGATGAAGACATGAAAAGGGGACAGAGAGGAGGGTAGGCCTATATGACATGCAAGCAAAGGGCCGCAGGTCGGAGTCGAACCCGCGGCCGCTGCGTCGAGGAGTAAACATCACCGAGAACTGTGACATAGTGGAAAAGATAGAAAGTGTGATGTAGGCTATTACCTGCTGTTGTGAACGGTCGAAGACTTTCACGAGACAGTCAAAAATCACCAAAATGTGGCCTCAAACTAACCCAATTTGAATTGTTTGAGTAACAAATTACACCAGGGTAACGTTATGATGATTTCAAGTTTGAAAATTTGCTTATGGTGTAAAAAAAAAAAATGAATTTTTAATGAAGAAAGAATTTAGGCCACAGGGTAGGGTTGATGAGGAGGCGAGTCAGAATTCAACACGTGTGCTTTATTCATCTGTAGGCTACTTTTGTACTTAATCTCCATTTATGTTGATTTATTACAACTTTTGATGAGAAAGGAGACCAATGTATATGCATTTTGGACTGTCTTGTTTATGTTTTGTCATGCTTGTGGTGAGTTCGCTGTCTTACTTAACCCTGCTGTTGTCCTCGGGGTCAAATTTGACCCATTTTCAAAAAGTTTCTATATCAGAAATTTGGGTTTCTTTCAACCAAATTGTCAAAAAAAAAAATAACGTGGATGGTTCCCTACAACGCTCTTCACAAGTTAAATAAATGATCACTTCAATACTTTCATTGAATTTGGGTGTTTTATTCAATTTGATAGCATTTGAAAAAAATAAATTGCTAAAATAACGTTGAAAAAAGTGACACGTCAGAAAAAGCTTAAACAATAAAAAAAAAAAAAAAAAAAAGTAAAACAAAAGCGCCCAAAAAAATCGACAAACATCGGAAAAAGTGACCAAAACGTCGGCAAAAGTGACAAAAAGGTCGCAAAAAGTGACAAAAACATCGAGAAAAGCGACAAGTGTCGCAAAAACGCCAAACATTGAGAAAAAAAATGGTTTCAATTTTAAACTTTGACCCAGAAAAACAAAAAGTTGCATGGTCGACGTTGCATGTTTTTTTTTTGATTATCGCCTGTTACTTCGATTGTAAGTTTATTTTTTTTGTTCATTAAATCATTCAACTCTCCATTATCTCCTCGTCTCTTTCTCTGCATTTTGGTTTCCAAGCCTGCGCCACCTTGACATGATTATACTTTATAATCCAAACAAGTTCATTTAGCCTATTTAAATTTATAAGTGATTTTTTTCTTATACGACAGGCTTAACGTTTTTTGGCTCTGGACAGCTGAGCGTTACTGAGCAGCCTCCAACTGAGCTTGAAGACGTAGATGTGACGTGAGCAACCTGTCTGAAAGTTGGAAGTCTTCTGGTAGCTGTGCCAAGAGAAATCTCAATCATTCCCAATCTAGCAGAGACGGAGAGCGTAGGTATATGTAAGGAGATAACATAGACACAGGCTAATTACTGATCACTAAAATGATAGTTAACATTAGTAATTAAACTTAAACAGCTAATGGAAGTCCAAACTGCCTGCGCGCTTCTCCTGTACTATACGGTAATTCCTCTACTATGAGACAGTAAGTCTCGTGGTTATGACCCAATCGTTAGCCTATTTTTATAAAAACGTCTGCTACGGAGCCATAACGTGAGGTACAAGGTAATGGAGCCTTTTATACATTGTCGTGTTTCTTTAGAAATAAACAACGGACAAATAGATAGATGACTGCAGAGTCAGCAGTCGAAACTGTCAAGGTATGACAAAAAAAACTTTAAGCCTGTCCTATATGAAAAAAATCACTCATGATTATACTTTGTTTTATATCGTTAACCCCCAAAACTAAATGAAAAATGGAAAACAAAACTATAAAAACTTGGTCACGAAAATAAAAAATGTGGCCTTGAACAACAACAAGCTCTTAAAGTAATACAATGAAGTCAAAGTACCTGTAATGGTGACACAGTGTTACACACGCAGCAGCTTCATCTTCATGTAAAAGATATAAGTATCACTATTATGAGCAGCGGTGGAAGAAGTATTCAGATCCTTTATTACTTCAGTAAAAGCACAAATACCACACTGTAAAAATACTCAGTTACAAGTAAAAGTCCTGCATTGAAGATGTTATTTCAGTAAAAGTCTGTAAGTCTCATCAGGAAAATTTAGTTAAAGTACTAAAAGTAAAGAACTCTCCTCCCATTTTAGAAAGTGTAAAGGATCCAAACAGTTGTGTGTTTAATGGTCTAATCATCTCAGCTGGACATGTAGGCTCTTATATTGTTGGCTAGTTTACTTTAGAATAAACACTGTATTTTATAAAGTACGCCCTGCAGTGCCCTGCTACACCATCAACTACTACAACTACTATTTCTAGTCATAGTGTGTCAAAATGTGATAATATATTCAGGGTTCATACGCATTTTAACCAATACTTTTCCATGACGTTTTCATGACTTTTTGGCAAATTTCCATAACTATGTATTCCTGAAAATGTAAGTCGACATTATACAATAAGAATAAAAATCTGTTTAAGTTTACTCTCAGAGACAATTTATGTGGTTCATAGTGGGGTTCGTAATATCGCGCCCCGAATAGAAGGTTGAGGTTAAGACGACGTGAAAATACATTTATTAATCACATATTATTATGCAGTGTTAAAAACAAAAATCCATGACTTTTCCAAAACCTTCTGGGTCTTTTTTTGTTTCCAAAACCTTTCCAGGCCTGGAATTCGCATTTTTCAAATTCCAAAACTTTTCCAAGTTTTTTCTAAACGTATTAACCCTGTATATTATTATAATTAAATTAAGGGCAAATATATGATGTGTGCCTCTGAGGTATAGACCCGGTGACGTTTTGTGCCTGCCAGAGAGAAACCCCAGGTTTTCCTCCTCCTAGTCACACCTCTGCACAGCTACAGTCAGCAAAAAAAAAAATCGGAGTCAGCAATATGACATCGACAGAGGACTTCCCTGAGAAGGAGGTCCTTAGACTACGAAGTAGCCAATTGGATTCTTAAGCAGCATGTCCTGAAAACGGTTATTGGAGGATTTCTTTTAGGGGGAAAGTCTCTCTTTTGGCAGATATAAGGCAGCACTAGACAAAGGAGTCTTCAGTAAGCCGTCCGGAACTTACTCTGTTTTTGTTTTTGTGTTGAACTGTTTTCGAGCACATTAAACTGTCTTTTTTTTTTTACATCTGATTCTGACTCTTGTGGATTTTTCTAAGACTTTTTGGGATTTTGTCATACTTTGAAGAGAAACAGGAAAAGCATTTGAAAAAAGCGAAAAGTTGGCGTTTTGGGTCGGAGCCATTAATCTGGCCTTGGCATCGGATCTATAATTTACTACAACAATAGTTCCATTATCTTTATTGTGACTATTATCGCCACTGTTCATCACACCCCCAACCGGCACCATCAGACACCACCTACCAAGAGCCTGGGTCTGTCCCAGGTTTCTCCCTAAAAGGGAGTTTTTCCTCGCCACTAAATGCTTGCTATTGGGGGAATTACTGGAATTGTTGGGTCTCTGTAAATTATAGAGTGTGGATTGGACCATTGTTTCTCAAATGGGGGTACGTGTACCCCTAGGGGTCCTCTGGAGGACTGCAGGGGGTACGGAAGATTTTTTGCAAAATGTTTTTCAGTTACACGGCTGTAGTTACTACTGTCTTTTTTCACCAAGTTTATGGCTTTTTTTTAAAAGTTTTTGTCGCTGTTTTTGAAGTTTGTCACCTTTTTTTGAAGGTTTTGACCTATTCTTGCCTTTCTTCCTTACTTTTTTTCTACTGTCTTTTTTTCTCCAAAGTTTTTGTCGCTTTTGGGAATTTTTTGTCGCCATAGTGTTACCTTCCTTCTTTCTACTGTGTTTTTTTTTTTTCAAAGTTTTTATTGCTTTTTTGAAGTTTGTGTGTCTTTTTTCCATGTTTTTGTTACTATTTTCGAGGTATTCTTGCCTTCCGTCTTTCTACCGTCTTTTTCCAAGTTTTGTCTCCTTTCTTCATCAGCATCTAAATGTTTTCCAGGTCCAAGACTGTTGTTTAGTAAACCTTTCGCTGACATCGCTGTATCCTTCCTCTTTATAGAGACTTTTTTTTTTCTACCAAAAATTATTCGCGCTGGCTAGGGGGCACATGGCTTAAAAAAACATTATTGAAAAAAGCTTGAGAACCACTGGTCTACACCTACTCTATCTGTAAAGTGTCCTGAGATAACTCCTGTTATGATTTGATAATATAAATAAAAGTGAATTGAAAATGTGTGTGCAAACATCTGAATGTGTAAAGTAACTTGTAACTAAAGCTGTAACAGATGAATGTAGTGGAGTAAAAAGTACAATATTTCTCTCTGAAATGTAGCGGAGTAGAAGTAGAAAGTGACATGAAAAGAAAAGACTCAAGTAAAGTACAAGTACCTCAACATCTGGACTTGAGTAAATGTACTTAGTTACATTCCACCACTGATTACGAGACAAGGCAAGAGTTTCCAGAAGGGAGAAGGGCCTTTTATTATTAAAGTAGAACTTATTAAATGAACTGTTAACCATTTACAATACTTTACAGATTTATAAACAATGCAATCTATTATAAAACTGTAGATTCTATGGCTCGGAAAATCTGCTGCGGCATCAAATACAGATTCTCTTAGTATCGCTTTGTATTAAGTGTGGCTTTAGGTTGTAAACGGCCAACACAAGCATTATGTGCATAACACAAATGGGCATCAAACCCTCCATTCACAACCCAAACTCTGGAATCACAAATTCCTGAAACCCTGACTAAAGATGTTCATCAGCAGCCACATTGACTGGTCTACCGCCAGAAAAGGAGAAAACAAAAACGCACTCTCAATCCAGGCTCCTCGCAGCTTTGTGAAATCTGTTGCAGATTGTTTGACGCAGTTTCAAAAAGAGTTAAAGGAATACGCCGACTTATTGGGACTTTGTCTTATTCCCCGTATCCCCCAGAGTTAGATAAGTCCATACATACCCTTCTCATCTCCGTGCTTGTTGTAACTCTGTCTGACGCCCCACTGCTAGCCTAGCTTAGCCCAGATCCTGGAGGTAACCGGCTCCAACTGGCCTACTGCTCCCAATAAGGGACAAAATAACGCCAACATGTTCCTATTTACATGTTGTGATTTGTATAGTCACAGCGTGTACAAATAACAAGGTCACATGAGAAACAGCCATCTTCTAACCGTATACATACTGGGAACTATATTCTCAGAAGGAGAAGCACTGCTACTTCTGCTACTCGGGCGGAGTGATTTGCTCGCAGCACCTGAGAAGCACCGTGGTGAGGAGCAGAGAGTTCGCCTGGAGCTCGCTCAGTTGGAGTAATATCACTCCGCCCTCCCAAGTAGCAGTGCTTCGCCCTTCTGAGAATATAGTTCCCAGTATGTATACGGTTAGAAGATGGCTGTGTCTCATGTGACCTTGTTATTTGTACACACTGTGACTATACAAATCACAACATGTACATAGGAACATGTTGGCGTTATTTAGTCACTTATTGGGAGCAGTAGGCCAGTTGGAGCCGGTTACCTCCAGGATCTGTGCTAAGCTAGGCTAGCGGTGGGTGCGTCAGACAGAGTTACAACACGCACGGAGATGAGAAGGGTATGTATGGACTTATCTAACTCTGGGGGATACGGGGAATAAGACAAAGTCCCAATAAGTCGGCGTGTTCCTTTAAATGATAACTTACAAAAGTTAACATCCTTCTGTGGGCTCAAATAGTCAGTCACAATAAACCCATAACGATGACACGCACTAAGGGTCAAAGGTCGACCGCTCAGTGATGAGGTCAGCTCGCTGCAGAATAGAAAAATTCTTCTAATGCAAAATATTTCCCACCTTTTGACAGCTGATAATAATGACATAATCGGAGGATAATGTCACGTATCACAATATCACAAATGTTAACACCCCATTTGAAGTAACAATCAATGGCATAATATAATATAATTGATTACATTCACATGTTTGACTGTATTTTTTTATCCCATTTAGAGGGATATTCGCGTTAGCCAACATTATCAGCTGCTACAATCCTCCAATCATTAGCCACGGCTGATGTAGAACACTGCTTTAAAAACACTGATAACTCAGTATTTTCCCTAAAATAATCTCGCTGTCCACACTAACGTACTAAGAGCTCTGCTGGTTCTCTGTCCTCAGAAAATTGAGATTTTAAATGCATTTGGATTTTAACCAAAAGCACACCGATAATCTATGGATTTTTCGGCTGAGTGCTGCCAGTTTAGCAAACAATCGGCCTCCTGAAGGATCCAGGGGCTAAAAGTATGAATCAATAAGAAAAACAACTTCATCTCGCAAGTAAAAGCTATCGACCCTTTTAAAAATGAGCTAAAATAAATTACAGCAAACCAAACAAAAAGTCAAATATAACTTAAGATTATACGACACTGCCACATCTCAGTTATCCTTGAATAAATGTAATTTTGTTTGGGGAATTTTGTGGGGAAACTATATACAGAGTTAAGGGTGAAAGTAGTTCATAGTGACCCATGCACCAGTGGCCTTTCTGCAGAAATCTGCGTTGGATGTTCGGGTTGACAAACTGCTGGTTTTCAAGCCAGGCAACGACGACGTGGATACGCCTATTTCCTCATGAGGACGGGATTTTGATTCTTCACAAGACACAGAAGTTGCAGTTTTTACCATGTGCATGGGAACATGTACGTTTCCAGATAACCTCTGTGAGCCAACAGCATGAAGCAGCCCACCAGATCCAAGGCCAGGTTTAATGGGTAGATGCTAGATTGGATCCGCTGGACGAGTCATCGGCCTGCCTTATTTTTGTCTCTGATTGGCTGACCCTGTTATTCTTACCCTAACCCTAACCAATCCCCATTCATCATGCCTAAACCTAACTACGTCGACACGTCTAGCAGATCTGATCTAGCATTTACCGGGAATCTTTCTTGGGACTTTACATTTTCTCTGAGTGATTGAACGGGTAACCACTGCCTTTATGTGAATATTTTGGCTTTTATTAAAGAAGATCGTCAAAAAAACATCCATACGTGTGGAGGACTGCTGACTGTGTGTGGAAATAAGTTGCCTGTAGTCAAACTCTTCTACGGAAGTAAGAAGAATATGTTTCACCAGAAAGTGTGGCGAGTGGATAAAACACAGTTTAATTTTTAAATTTATGGCTATAAGTTTTTTTTTTTTTTAGATTAAACCTGAATGATTAATCCCTGGGAAAACTGGGCAAAAAACGATGAACTTTCCTTGACATAGGTTTCCATTTCTCGGTGGTTTTGGTAGGTCAGTGAATGCGACTGTGAGCTCAACAGTGAGGTCCAAGTTCGAGAACAAAACGTGAAAAAAGCGTTTCATTTCGAGCACAGCAACGTTAAATCTTCCTTCCATCAGAGGCAGAGAGTTAAACATCATATTAATACTTTTCTTTCACAAATACTTTCTCCTACTGAAAGGAAGCAGAAAGCCAGATCAAGTGAACAGTCATCGTTTTCCATCTGAGCGCCATGGTCTTTGGGAAATATTTATTCATCATCACAGTCGTCTCTCTAAATATTTAGAATATATAGAGAGATAATGTCACAGACTTTGCTGTTGTCCTTCAGGACATTTTCAGTGTATTCACCGTCCACTTGCCTGATGTTATGAGAAATTATGGTTAAAAAGGGGGTGGGGGGTGGGGTGGGGGTCCTTGTTGAGGTTCATGTTTTCAGCAGAGGAGCGTCTTCTCCCAGGTCAGGAGAACCATCTCGCGCTGAGGACCCGAAAGATCTCAGTCTCATCATCTGACTGTTCTGGGTAGTCTGCAGCATGAAGAGACACACACACACACACAGACACAGACACACACAATATGCACTTAGACTGTGTAATGAACTTGCATTTTAAACTACATACACTGTTGTTTACATTAAAAATTCTAATTTCCAAAAATGAACATGAAATGAAGGGAAATCCGATTTTTTTCCCCTGATCAACTAATCGACTAATCTTTACAGTTTTACTTTGAGTCAAACTCTGGTGTGTTTGCCCGTTCAGTGCAGTTTGTTGAGGAGGGGAGTGGGGGGGGGGGTCGCATGCTTCCAAGTGCATCCAGAGCATGTGAGCGTTGTGAAACTGTGAGAAAATCGGCTGACAGAGCCATTTTTGCACTAGTTTAACCACTAATTAGCTTGTAAAGCTAGTCGTCAGGGCACAGGTAAAGTGAAAAAAAATCTCTATTTCTACACCACTAACAAGGCTCAAAATATCACCACACTTCCACGGTAGCATAATGAGGGTCCCTACATGTAAACCGAAGCATTGAGAACTTTGTAAGTGTACAGACAGTTTATTAAAAAGATAGTTTATAAAGACAGTAACGTTCACATATGCGGGCACCATCTTGGGAAAACAGTCACGACCAGTCGAACAACAAACGCCGTGTAACCAGTAACCAGTAACATAGCTCAAGCACGGCGTTCGTCGCTCAACCGATCGCACGAAAACAAATCCCAGAGAACAGTCGACTCGGTACACGTGTTATTAACCTAGGTTCATTTTGCGCCGGATTTGTCCTTTAACATACTGTACACGTCGCTGGTGATTGGGTAACACCTCTGACACACCCACCAAACTCAAAGCTCGTTGTACAGCGGTCCGAGGAAACATGTTGTTCAACCCGGAAACAGTAGCAAAACGATGCACACATTTCAGAGGTTGAACGTGACCCTGGTGTGAGCGGCACCGGAGCGAAATTGATGCGGGATAGAGCGGGAGAGAAGGAAACATTTTAAAAATTCGCTCCTGGTTCCATCCAAAAACATCACGCTTATGCTCACCGCTCGCATGCTCTGGTCCGTGGTGTGAAAGCAAACTACACCATTTGATTATAGGAACAAGGGGATTTTAGCATTAATTCAAAAGCTAAACTATTATTAAATCAATCTGCAGATGGTGAACTGACAGGAAGGCGATCATATAAGCAATATTTACAATTTATTTATGCATGTAACCACGTGAAAGGGCCCCTCAGACGAACACCGAACCAAACAGTTTTCAGAATATTTTGCAAGTTGATGAATCTAAGTTTCCCTGGCAACAGACACTGCAAGTCAGAGCTGGTCCACCAAGATCTCGTCTGAAAAATGAACCCTGATCTGAGTTTTCCCTGTGTCTTTATTCTCTCCTCACAGGGGGGTGTCTCCTAGTTTCTAGACAGAAACTGTTATCTTCACAAACACGCACGCACGCACGCACACACACACACACACACACACACACACACACACACACACACACACACACACACACGGTCGGGACCTTGTGGTGCAAATTCCTTGTCAGTTCTGTAACTTTAACTACCTTTCCTGTGTTTCTGCTGATCTGTCTAGTACACAATGCACTCTTATGCCATAAAGGCTTAAACTATTGTTAAAGGCTCAAGCTTTTCCTTCTATGGCCAGAGACATTTCCTTGAGCCACTTCCTCAATGACTGCAAACAGCTCTTTTATGAGCACCAGTACAACTTTAACTGCTAATATTCTACATGAAGCAGCAGTGTTGCTTACACATCGAGTCCCATCCGTCATCACTTCTGTTTGAATGTTCTGAGTCTGCTGATTCATCATCATCATCGTCGTCATCGTCGTCACTGTTGTCGTCGCTGCTGTTGCTGCCGAGAAGATCTGCGATCTGAGGGGGGAGGAGTTTAAAAACACTAAACATCACAGCGGATCCTCTACAGCAAAACACATGGAACTGCTGAGAGATTACAAAAAACATCTGGACATAGTTCTGCGTTTAGAGTACATGATCAGAAAAATCACAAGCAAACCCAAGATCTGCTTTGCTTTTTGGTTGTTTTTTTTTTCCTTTTCTTTTTTTACATTTTGAACACAAAAACCTGATATAATGAGACTAGACGTGAGGCACTTTTCCATGCGGTCCTGGATCAAGTATCTTATCATTCAGTGCGTTTACATGCAGTTTTTAAAATGCGATTATATCCGGGTTATACCCCTGTTTCTCAAATGCCATGTAAACACCTAACCCCGGCTAAAATCATTTTATCATCCCCCGGTTAACAGAGCCAGATAAGTCCTTCACTAACCGGGGTATTCGTGCATGTATACACCTTAACCAGGGTAAACTCGGGTTACACGTCATTACCATTGACTGTAAATATTAATGGACAGAGCATGTGTGACGTCACCCATTGGTTTGTGGAGATCTGCTATGAGTCGTTGAGTTTGCCGTTACAGGCGCAGCCATCCTGGTTTGCGGATGTGACGATTTTAGACTAGAGACTGTTGGGCGCTATCTGACTGTGACGTTGGCTGAGAGTTGGCAACGCTGCTTACACTCTACGTTACACACTTTCACTGGCAATCTGGATGCAACTGGTGCTGAAAGCTAGCCTACATAATTCAAGGTAAGATTTAGCTTTGCTAGGTTTTAAATATATCTTTGTCCCATAGTTATATTACATATAAGACAGGCCGCAAACTGTCAATCACATCATAGCCACGCCCTAAAACACCTCCTGTTTTATCGTCGATTTTAAAATCAACGAGACCATAATAAAAAAGAATTAACATTCTGTATTGCAGAAGACTTAAAACTAGCGACTGAGACCATAATAACTCATTATGAAAATGTTTACTGAGGTAATAAATTAAGTGAGAAGTGGGTCACTTTCTCATAGACTTCTACAGAAACCGACCTCCTTTTGCAACCACACGTGTCGCCCCCTGCAGGAATTCAGACAGAATGCAGGTTTAAGGCGCTTCCGCATTTGCAGTACTTCGCCGAACCGGATGCTTTGTCCATTAATATTAACAGTCTATGGTCTGTGCATGTAGGTTATAACTCTCAAAAACGTCAGCTCTGGTGTGTGTTACCTCTTCATCTGTGGGAGAGGGGGGCGAGTCATCGTTTTCCGGGTCGTCGTTATTGGCCAGTTCCTCCAACAGCGGGTCCGTCTCCAT
The DNA here is from genome assembly GCF_008315115.2 of Sander lucioperca. NCBI lineage: Eukaryota > Metazoa > Chordata > Actinopteri > Perciformes > Percidae > Sander > Sander lucioperca. The sequence continues at coordinate 28,781,492 of NC_050178.1, forward strand.
GTCGTCATCGTCGTCGTCATCATCGTCGTCATCCGTGTCCGAGGAATCATCGTCGTCCTGGTCTTCATCATCCTAAAGATGACACAGCACGCAACAAAACACTGATGAGTCAGCATCAATCTAGTCTGGATCAATGGAAGTACATTTCCAGGATAAAGCCGGACATGACAGGATGTCCGCTGTATGTGTGTCGCCGCTCTCAAAATATGTTCGCAAGTTTTTAAGAAAGTTTGGATCGTGCAACAAGGCAGGTCTGCTTGGTTCTTTCGGGAAATATTAAGATGATTAACTTTACTTTGTTTTCATTACCTCCAATTAACTTTTTTACTACTAAACACATTAACGTGTAATTACATGTTTAAGATAACTCATATTGTAAGTCAGCACTCACATCACATAGCCTGACGACATAACGTGATCTGGTGTATTGGCATTTCTTTAAACCAATCACCATCGTCTTGGGTGGCGCAATGGCGCCTCTGCAAAACAGCCTCGGGAAGGAACTTATTTTGGTGGAACATGTGTGCAGTTAAGCATAGTCCTCATAAATCCACCGGAGTTTAGAACGCCAACACAAAGAAAGCAGATGGTAACAGACATCCGGCCGAATTAAGGGACATCCGGCGGAATTTCCAGTGGCACCTGAACAATCCCGGAAGTAGAACGTCGTGGATATAGACTACCAATTACCTGACCAACAAACAAACAAAAAAGGCACAAAGACCGATAGCATACTAAGTCCTGTGCATCTCACCTGATCATCGTCGTCTCCTTCTTCTGCCAGTTTGTGTCGTCCGACTTCGTACAGACGACAAACCGTGTCCAAGCTCACCGTGTCCTGGTTCTACACAGTCAATACAAGAAGGACAAACACAAACAGTGTTGGTGTATCTGTGGTTGCAAATGTGCTTTCAGTTAGATTAATTTTTTTTTTTCAGTTAATTTAAACTAGACTGAAAAGCAACAAAGAAATCTGGTGAAACTTTTTTTCTAATTCCAGGTTCCAAATAATTCAGTCTGGAGAGATGCAGTGACACCGAATCATCAGAGAGAGGCCATATTTAAAGTCTTCTTGTTGAGACTGGAGCCAAAGACAGTTTAGTTTTACTGATGAAAGAGAGCGTAGCAATCTTTAACCTGTACTTGGTTTATCCGCTAGACTCCCATAATACCTCACAACATGCCCGCTGTTCAGGCTACTCCCCCGACATCCACACCAGTGAGTTTGAAGCTAAAAGTTAAGCAAAGTACCTCAATGACAGCCAGGTAGCAGTCTTTGGTGTCGGTGCACAGGTCAAAGATGTTCCTCTTTACGTCCACTGTGGCTGAAAAACAAAACAAAGTTATCTGAGTTATTAACTAAATCCAAGGTGAAACAAAAGTCACCGTCCTACACGCAACTGGTCAAAACAGGGGAAACAAATCCGCAGGGGTTTGTGGTTTTGTCTTTTAATTATTCTTATCAACAAATCGCATGAAGACCCAGAACAATAACTCTACCACAGGCAGGCATTACAGTTGTCTTTCCTGTTTAAAAAAATAAATAAAAATCAAGGTTCAGTAGGTCACATGTGAGGTGCCTCATTAAAAGCCTGGAAAAACCCAGTACAACTAATTCTAGGACCTTATAGTGCTGTAAAAATGACACGTGCTTGGTCGTTGACCAATAACAGGCCGGCTACATTGCACGTATGCGGAGCGGATGCTCCAACACTACGCTTCCACTATAATCAATGAGACGTAAGTGGTGCGTATGTACCACGGAGATCCGCTCAACAAGCCAAAAATAGAACAGTCTTCTATTTTTATTTTGTAAGCGAGGTGTACACTGTAGCCGGTTAAAAGGTATAGTAAGTGATGTTAATCCAAGGGCACAGCATCTCTTACTGCACCTTTAAGAGATACATTCCGCGGCACATCTGCTATGCAAACAGTCTGCATACGTTATGCGTGCAATGCAACCAAAGCGTACGATTTAAGTCTGTAATAAACAGGATGTGCAGCCTACCGATGGGCTTGTACTCGGTAGCATCGAAGGTTCTGAAGGATGAACCGAAAGGACTCTTCATCTGCTGGTCCATAGCGTCATCCTCCTCATCGGCTTGCAACATTGCTGTGTGTACACGTGTGTGTGTGTGGGGGAGAGAAAGAAGACCAGAACATGACTCAGCACATTAAAGATGTCTGTCACTGGGTCAGTAACAAGTTAGTGTAGCTCAAACACACAGGCACACAGGGCCGGTTCAGAACAATGCACACACAGACTGCCCGTACCTCCATACATGATGGTGGCGTTGCTGTTGAAGACCAGCCTGCACTGGTCCAGGGCCGGGACAGTGTGCAGCAGGTGGAAGGTCCTCAGGTCCCACTGACACCGGCTGTCAAGGCTCACAACCACAGATACAAACTCAGTGTTTTCCCCTAGGTTTGTGGAAGACTTAGGTGCACATATTTGGCGAGGGGTTTAGGGCTCCTCCTTCCAGAAAACATGTTTTTTTTTTAATTAAAAAAATGCAATATCACATACATCGATCAAATCGGTAATTTTTTTATGAAAAAAAAAGGAAAAGTTCTGATTCCAGCGTGTTAAATGTGAGTATATGGTAGTTTCTTCTCTCCTCTGTGACAGGAAACTGAATATCTTTGAGTTGTGGACAAAACAAGACATTTGAGGACGTCATCTTGGGACTTTTGGGAAACACTGATCCACATTTTTGCCATTTTCTGACATTTCAGAGACCAAAGAACCATTCGATTAAATCGAGAAATTAATCAAAAAAATATAATATACAATCAAAATGAATGGCTATTTTCAGCCCTATTGGATCATTATGTTGCAAAAGCAGTCTGGAGAATAAAAATCCACCAGGATCAGAGGATACAATCTCTGTGTTGATGATGACCTCCAGGCCGTTGGGATGGAAAACCCCGCTGATGTTCATGTTGAACTTGTCAAACTTATGGATGGCCTGCGACGCCCGCACGTCCCACAGCACCCCGTCATTCAGCACCAGGTCGTCGGTGGGGTTGAAGGTGGCACAGTTCCTCTTGTAGTTGTTGGCCAGGGCGGGATCGTTCAGAGTCAGAATCTTCTGACCCGTCTGGATGTCGTAGATCTGCAGCACGCGCAACCGTATGAATACACAAAATATAATATTTAAAAGAGAGAGGAACAGAAATGTTGAGTTGGAGTTTCGGGGTCAATCTTTTCTGATTTGCAATGCATTCATAAAGAAAGGAGAGACAGAGACAATTTGTAAAATACTTAAAAGGAACACGCCGACTTATTGGGACTAGCTTATTCACCGTATCCCCCAGAGTTAGATAAGTCCATACATACGCTTCTCATCTCAGTGCGTGTCATAACTCTGTCTGACGCCCCGACCGCTAGCCTAGCTTAGCACAGATCCTGGAGGTAACCGGCTCCATCTATTCTACTGCTCCTAATAAGTGACAAAATAACGCTAACATGTTCCTATTTACATGTTGTGATTTGTATAGTCACAGCGTGTACAAATAACAAGGTCACATGAGACACAGCCATCTTCTAACCGTATACATACTGGGAACTATATTCTCAGAAGGAGAAGCACTGCGGAGTGATTTGCTCGCAGCACCTGAGAAGCCCCGTGGTGAGGAGCAGAGAGCTCGCCTGGAGTTCGCTCAGAGTTGGAGTAATGCTCACTCCGCCCAAGTAGCAGAAGTAGCAGTGCTTCGCCTTCTGAGAATATAGTTCCCAGTATGTATACGGTTAGAAGATGGCTGTGTCTCATGTGACCTTGTTATTTGTACACGCTGTGACTATACAAATCACAACATGTAAATAGGAACATGTTGGCGTCATTTTGTCACTTATTAGGAGCAGTAGGCTAGATGGAGCCGGTTACCTCCAGGATCGGTGCTAGGCTAGGCTAGCGCTGGGTGCTTTAGACCTTCGAGTTACGACACGCACAGAGATGAGAAGGGTATGTATGGACTTGTCTAACTCTGGGGGATACGGGGAATAAACTAAAGTCCCAATAAGTCGGCGTGTTCCTTTAGGGGCAAAAGGGAAAATGGAGGTAGATATGAAAGAAATACACCCACAGGTTACCAACATGGAAGAATGTGATGCTGAACAAAAATGAACTGAAAGGCTGTTCAGAGGCACTGAATCATGGCAGAAGACTTTGGGTAACATACGTGTGCGACCTGGTCCTTGGTGCCGATGACTCTGTCCTGAGTGTGTTTACTGAACTCGACGTAGTGGTCGTCTACAAACGAGTTCCTGGGACAGAAAGCAAAACCCCAGTTCATACACCATGAGAAACTATGGACTCTTAAGATGCTGTGTAAAGTTAAAACAGAGATAGAGAGAGAGAGAATGTGTGTCATTGTGTGTGTGTGTGTGTGTGTGTGTGTGTGTGTGTGTGTGTGTGTGTGTGTGTGTGTGAGTGTATGTCTGTGTGAGAGTGTGTCTGTGTGTGTCTATGTGAGTGTGTGTCTCTGTGTGTGTGTGTGTGTGTGTGTGTGTGTGTGTGTGTGAGAGAGTGTGTGTCTGTGTGTGTGTGCGCGTGTGTGTGTGTGTGTGTGTGTGTGCGCGTGCGTTGCGTGTGCGTGTGTGTGTGTGACATTTACTTCATGCTAAAGACTCCATCCATACTCCAGAGAGCAGATAAGGGGACACTCCAGGACGCAGAGGTGAGCAGCAATTTCCCATCCTGAGAAACACACACAGACAAGTTTTAATATGCGCTCATTTAAATGATTTCACTTTTATAAAACCTCAAGAGAAAAAGACTAAAAACAGGTGGGCTCAGACAGCGGATGTGAATCATTAAAGCAGCAATAACTGGCAACAGAAACAAGTCCTGAACACAAAATTAACATATAACCTTTTAAACTTAAACCGTAACTCTCGCCAAAACGCAACCTAGGGTCTTTTTGTGAATGTACCCGAGTCACACTTTCATTTAGAAGCATAATTAGGACGGAAGCGCCATTTTTAAGATTGACCGTATTGTCGTTTTCGGTCAAATGGCCTTTTGAATGGGAGTGCTAGGGGCACCACTATGATCGCATCAAAATAGCTATTTTTAAAACACTAAGAAGGCTCGACACAACATGAGACTTTGCTGCAAGTATCACCAGGGGCTCTACACATGAACTCAGCATTGAGAACAATGTTTGTGTTCACAGAGTTTACAAAAAAAGGTTTTGAACAACTCACTGTAGCTGTTGGTTTTTCCGGTCGCGACCATCTTGCCAGTCAAAAAAAGTCGATCTCCGAATGCAACGTAACAGGGAGGAGAGTAAAGATGGAAAGCTCCTAAAGCTTAGTTCCATATAAATGCACGGATAATTCGTTGTTTTGTCGTTAAAAACAATATTGACCTTGTAGTTGAAAAAGGAGCCTCATATAAGAATGACATTTCCTCCTACAGAGTCCGTTCATTCGCGTTCGGAGATCGTAGTAGTGCCGCTTCTGTCCTAATTATGCTTTTAAACGAAAGTTTAGATAAGTGAAATGCTTCACTATGTTCACCAGCTCGTCTCTAAAGCCCAGTTCTGAACAAAAGATCCGCAGCTTTTTCCCTGGACACGCTATAAGAGCGCTGATAGTGAACCAGAACAATCAGAAGAATATGAATTATAGCCGCTTCAAGGAATACGTCCATTATAAGTTGATCTTGTTTTTTTGTTTTGTTTTGATCTTGAAACTACATTTTTTAAAGTAATTGTTCATTTCTTACACTACACTGTAACGTTTATTCCTGTAATTCAAACCTGTCTTGTTCTAATTCTTTTTAACAACTCTTTAATGTTTTACATACAGCACTTTGAATTGCCTTGTTGCTGAAATGTAACAAGGCAATTTATTCGCACAAATAAAGCTGCCTTGGCTCACATCGTTGGACGTCCAGCCTTCAACCAACATGATTTGATTCTGATCTGATTTGAAACATGAAAACATACCCTGGAGGGTTCGAGGTGTGTGATGGCCGACGTGTGGCAGGTGTAGTTGGCCTCCTCCTCGCCAGAGAAGACGTTATAGAATTTGAGGTGACCCGAGCAGGTTCCCAGCATCAGGAAACGCTCGCGGGCTGAGAAGGCACAACAGGTGAAACCGCTCTCGTCTCCGTCGCCCTCGTGGAAGACCGACATCGGACGAAACCTAAACACAGATCAGAAATGATAAACTGGACTAAATTTACAGTAGCTATTTATGCACTCCTGACTGTGTTCATTACCTGCTGAATATCAGATGTCTATCCAGACACCCTCTGTCCACGCCTCCATATTTGGGGTACAGCACCCTGCTGCCCAGGCGAGCGGTGAAGTTGGGCGATGCCTGTCGCCTCTGCTTGGGCTCGGGGCAGCGGTGGGCGGTGAAGAGGGAAAAGGGGGGGCAGGTGGTGACAGGATTGGGGCAGCGGGCGTGCTGCTCCCTCAGGTACTCGGTGATGATGCTGTCGAGGCTCGGGGGCGAAGGAACGTGTCGCTCCAGCTGCTTCTTCAAGACTGGAGTCTGACCGAGAGGGGACAAATGGTTATGAGTTGATCCTGAGTCCGAGCCAAGCGCCACATGTCACTTTTTGAATGGATAAATATTTGTTTGGCCTGATCCATTTCCAGTCCTTTGATTGTTGTGATGCAGGTACGCCTCGTTGCACTTAGTTTGGACTGTTTCCTGACATCACGAAGAAAATTAAACATGCTGAATGCAAACTGTGCCTATTCATCAAGTAGATGAATAGTAGTAGTGGTGGACTGACCCACTGGCCGACATTAACAGAGCTATGGTACTATTATCACCCTTAAAACCTGGGATGCAGGGTTTCTTTTCATATGCAGAGCTATAAAGCAAAATCATTTTCAATTTCAATGAAAGCCTACTTTGGGCGCTCTATACAGGAAAATCTAAAGCTAAGATCAAAAACAATCAGAGGACTGTAGGGTCTGCAACTAAGAATATTTTCATTGTCATTAATCTGTCAATTTTCTGGATTAGTTGTATGGTCTCTAAAATGGTGAAAAATGTGGATCGGTGTTTCCCAAAAAGCCCAAGATGACGTCCTCAAATGTCTTGTTTTGTCCACAACTAAAAAATATTCAGTTTACTGTCCCAGAGAAGAGAGGAAACTAGAAAATATTCACATTTAACAAGCTAGAATCAGAGAATTTGTTACTTTTATTTTCAAACAAAATGACTCAAAACGATTTAAAAATAGTTGCCTATTAATTTCATAGTTGACAGCTAATCGACTAATCTTTGCAGCTCTATGGGCCTTTTGGATCTTTATTGGGGGCAAAATATACAACAAACATTTGTCAAAATGTAATAAAAAGGCAGATTTTTAACTATTTATTTTCATTATTATTAAATAGTGCAAAATGCTCAACAGAGCCAAAGGAGTCCCACAGTACACTTAAAATTACACTTTGACTACCCTAATCCTAACCTAACAAACAACTGGAAGGGATTGCAGATGTTGAACAGTTTCAGCTTTCATAAATAAACGATTGCAGACACACACAAACATCACTGACCTGTATGAAAGCACCGTGGTCAGACTTCTGTTTCAGCGCTCTAAGTTTTTTCCCTGAGTTGCACTGGGCCACGGGGCGTTCCCGCGTGAACAAAATCCGCCCGACCAGATGTGAGCCATGAGCTGCGGGATGAGGGGGAGGAAGAGAGGGAGTAGAAGGAGGCGGAGGAAGGGCGGGGGTGGACGAAGAGGAGCACGAGGGGTGAGGACTGGCGAGGGAACGAGAGGACGAGGGAGTGGAGGAGGACGCTGCCGCAGCCGAGGACACGGGAGAGGATCCGACGTGGCCGCCGACGCGAGCCGCCATCCCGCCAGCGGACCGGCAAGTCCTGGGAATCACGGCGGAGGAGAGGGGGGGAGGTGTGACGCAGGAGGAAGAGTTGGGACAGAGGGACGTTACGGACAGGTTGGCCTCTTTAACGAGTGTGTTGGCTGTGTCGTGGAGCCCTTTGGCCACCAGGTGGTTTCTGATCAGCATGAGGAGCTCCTTCTCGGGGAAGGTGATACGTGATTGGGCGACCACGTTCGCCCTCTGCAGACGAGCCAATGAGACGTCGGTGCCCATGAGGAGAGGCTTGCCCGACACCCGCTCGGTCAGATCGGCGGCGTATCGGCAGAAGCGGACGTGCTCGCTTCGTTTGTCCTGCAGCAGTGGCTCCTTCATGAGCTAGGGAGGTAAACAGAAGACAAAAAATACATGAGTATTTGTGGGTGAAACAGTTATTGCTTTAGTTTTAGTTTAGTTTATTTGCACAAACAGGAGAGGAAAGAAGCCTGAAAGGCTTATTCAGCATCCTCTCCTATTACAGAAGAGGGAAAAAATATACAACTAACACATGATCATTTCTCTACAAAAGATAAAAACAAGCAATACAACAAACAAACAGGTAAACACACACAAAATGTAAAGCTATACACAGACCTTTCTGAGAAGCATCCACCTTTCAGCTCATAGAATATAAGAATAAACTAGAAAGCAGACCAACACAAACCTCTTTATAGCTGCATTATCCTCTAAATTAGTTATATTAAATTGAACAATATCAAATCTGAAATTTATCTGCATCTTGATCCAGACCACAGACTGTATATAAAGATGGACGATGCCTCTCCACTTCCTCCCAAAATGTCCAAAAGTGAAGCCAAAATCTCCCTGATACGGGCGCTGCCGTCTTGTAATGTTGGAGCTAGGGGTGCACAATATATCGACTCAATATCGTTATCGCGATATCACGTTGCGCGATATTATACTGAAAGTCTCGCCATAATTACGCGATATTTTGTTTGCGTTGCATCCCGCCCGACATGTACCCAAGAGTATAGAAGCAACAAGAGGAGAAACTCAATAGAACGGTGTGTTACATTCAGTCCAAGATGGCGGAGCTGCAGTTCCATTGAGTTTCTCCTCTTGTTACGTCTATACTCTTTGATGCACCTCTCGAAAAATACACATCACTTGGTAGCGTTGTATTTCCCCCGACTCATTTCCTGGTTCTCCTTCTCCATAAACAACATGAACTCAAGGAGAGGGTTAACTTTTCCTGCTACAGATTTTCCACCGTGGTCAGAAAGAACAGAGGAGACACTTAAGTTTCTCTCACTAACACTCTAGGGTCACTATTCGCTCCGAAGAAAATCGCCGTCACTCTCTCACCTTTTCTTCGCTCTACCACCCACATGCTCGACACACACACACCGTGGAGCCTCCGCAGAACCATAAAACGAAGAGAAAGAAAAGAGAGGAGCTAAAGAGAGAGCGAAGAGTGGAGCAAAAAGAACACAAAAGTAAGAAAATGAGTGTTGCTCTGGGAGACGACGAAATAACAGAGATTGAAAAGAAACTTTAGAGGCCAAAAGTATTAGCTACAAAAGAGAGCGACATGCACTCGCTTGTGGGTGCTCCTGGGCGTGCCTAGCCTACCCCTGGTTGCTTGGCAACAGTAAACAGAAATTCTCCGGTGCTACCTTAAACCACGTCTTAAAAGTTACTTCAGAGGTATTGTTAAGTCACAAGAACGATGTTTTTGGATTTAAAAGTATTTATTTCTCAATAAAAGTAACACAATATATGAGATTAAATGCCAAACATATCTGATATATACATAAATACGATGTCCTGAAGCGTTGTCCGCCATCTTGAATTATTTTCTTCGACTTGAGTACATCCATGCTTGAGCCACTGACATACGCTGCCCTCACGCTGCCTTCACTCTGATTGGCAGTCGCTCGTGGCCAAACGGCCACTCCCATTGAAAATGAATGGTAGCTGTCTCTTGTAGCTAATGTGACTGTAGGGTAATGCCTCCTCCTCGGTAGCTTGGAAATACTTTGGTTTTAAGCCAACAGATGTGCATTGCATTGTTTTTTATACTGTAGTCGTGTATATACAACCAGTACAACATGTCCTGTTCTATAGACATGCTCTTTATTTATTTATTTTATACTGTCCAACCAGTAGAACATGTCCTGTTCTGTAGACTCTTTATTTATTTATTTTATACTGTCCAAGCAGTAAAACATGTCCTGTTCTGTAGACACATGTTGGACCAGTCCAATATGACTGTCAGTTGAAATAAACCTTGTGTTGTAAGAAAACTTGTTTTATTTGTTATAAATCTATTTTGATGCGTTTTCCCATAACTTTGGTAATTTTACATATGTTTAAAAATATCGAAATTAATATCAATATCGCAATATTCATTATCGATATCGCAATATCAAATTTTTTCAATATCGTGCACCCCTAGTTGGAGCCAGAGTCTAGGCAGTAGTGATCGGGTGGTGGAGCCGCGGTATCAGAGCCCTGCCCATACAACCGCCCTGACCAATCAGGAGTCAATGCAGCGTTCGCCTAGACCGGTGGGGGAGGGTGTATAGCTAAAGACACAGCTCTGCTTCTCTTCATAGTTGTCAGATTCATCTACCAACCCTTATAGAACTGGCTCAGCTGTCATAGTTTTAGACTGCCGGGGGACTTCCTTATACACACTGAGCTCCTCTCTCCTCTCTCTTTCCGTCTGTGTGCATCCATGTCCCAGAAATGCTTGTTACTAACCTAGCTCTGGGGAGCTTATTCCCCCGGAGTCCTTATGTTTTTTTGCCCAGCAGTTTTCCTTGGATTAGGGTGGCACCTTAATCATGGTTGCAGCTGTCGCCCTGGTCCTGCTCCGCGCCCTGCAGTGCCCTGCTACACCCTGTTAACGCCCTGTAGTGCCCTGCTATGCCATGACCTACTACAACTACTTATTTTTAGTCATAGTTCCATTATTTTTATTGTGACAATTATTGCCACTGTTCATCACACCCCCAACCGGCACCTTCAGACACCGCCTACCAAGAGCCTGGGTCTGTCCCAGGTTTCTCCCTAAAAGGAGTTTTTCCTCGCCACTGTCACACTAAATGCTTGCTCTTGGGGAATTACTGGAATTGTTGGGGCTTTGTAAATTATAGAGTGTGGTCTAGACCTACTCTATCAGTAAAGTGTCTTGAGATAACGCTTGTTATGACTTGATACTATAAATAAAATTGAATTGAATTGAATCCCAGCTGTCAATCATGAAGTTTCAGCACATTTTTATAAAACCAAATAACTAATAAAAACCAAACTGATCAAAAAAATGAACACTAAAACAAAACTACCTAAAATGACAGAAACCATCTTTGGGAAATTTAAACTCAGTACCTTCTTAGTTAGGCACATGTCCTATCCATTAACATGGAGGGGGCAGGATTTATGACCTATACTGCAGCCAGTGAACGTAAAAATAATGCGGAGAGCCGACGCACGGGACGGGCACCAATATGCAAAATACACATGACGTCATTTGCACCTAAGCCCTATTAAAAAACACACACAAAAACCCAGGGCAAACCCTGGATCTTGTCCTCACCTGTTGAATGTGGCTGCTGGTGAAGAGTGGTAGTTTGCTGATGATTTGTCTGACCGCTGAGCTGCGAGAGAGTCCCACCAGAGCCTTGCAGGCCAGAGCACGGATCAGGTCGGCGTCGGTGATGGGCATCTTCACCGACAGGAGAGACAGAAGCACCTGGGGGGAGACAGACAGACACGGGAGTGTGGGACGGTCCGTGACACCCCTATCTTATACAGTGGCTCGCAAAAGTATTCATAACTTTCCCACGTTTTCACGTAACAACCACAAACGTAAATGTATTTAATTGGGATTTCATGTGATAGACCAATACAAAGTGGCAAACTGTAACATCTCATTCAAGGAGAAGAAAGATGAAAGCTTCTTCCCATACTTACCTTTATACCGTTGTTATTCTGCACCATTTGCCACATGTGGGCGAGCACGCCGTTGTGTGGAGCGGACGTCTGCTGGGGCTGGAGGGACGGCCTGAGGGGGGTGACAGCAAAAGCACCCACAGTGTTCAGGCTCCGGTCTGGAGCGCACACACAGTTTATTATCACCTGGGTTGGCACAGGGGAGAAGACGGAGAGCCAGTGTTGTTTAATTGTTGTTTAATGGTTGCTATGACGATGTGCTAAGCTAAGCGCTAAAGAGGGAAAGTTGTCCATTTTCAACCGTTCTGAAGCGAGTCATCCAGCGGGAGTTTTACCGGTGGAAAAACGCAGACCTCCAGGTACTGGAGACATTCATCTGCATGTACGGCAGAACAGAAAATGTGCACTTTCCCTCAAGTTACCAACTAACGCTAGCGGTAGCTAGCTAGCTTGGTTAAAATTTTCATAACATATCTAATTGTAGTCTTGCAGTTTGTGACCCTGCAAGATCCTCAGTCTTTACATATTATGACAGTCTTTAATGTTTGATGTGAGATGATTGTCTTTAGATGTGAGATGGTGTCAGACTTCAGTCTTTTCAAATTCTTCTGGTGTATGGTAGGCATTAGTCACTGATGAAAGCCATCTGCTTACCTGTAGGGCAGACTTCTGGATCTCTGCATCGTTGACAAACACCTCACCCTCAGCGACACCCAGAATGATGCTCATACCTGCAGCAGACATAAGAGAACAGCAGAGACAATCAATGCACATCCAGGACATAGGTTCGGTTCGGAGGGAAGTGAGAGTTTTACTGACCCACAGTAGAAACAGGCGACCTGGTTTCATCCAGAACCTCTACGGTGTCCGCCAGCACCAACTGGACCTTTGGAACCACCACCAGTATGGCCAGGATGTCCAGGACATAACGCACTGTGTCACTTCTGGACAGACACAAAGAGAGGGAGACAGCAATTGAAGAAAAGGGATGCAGTTACTTATCAATGTTGTAAATGTGTCAAGATGGAGAGCAGAAAACAAACAGCATTGAAAAAGCCATGATTTACTGTACATAAAGCAACTGAGTAGTGTAGGGGGAATTCTGTCCAAAAGACATGCCCGAAATAAGGCCCTAAGGCCAGAGAAATCTGACTCCAATTACCTAATTCCTGCGCCTTTTTTAATCGGACTTAAGTTTACCAAAACACAAGGATCAATCTGAGACGAAGAGTTCAGTTAAGCAAACTTTAGTCCAGCACAAAACTTTTTACATTAAAAGTGAAATGTGACTTTTTTTATAAGATGTTTTTATTCCAAAACAATGTGTGCGTCATTTAAATTGTTTGAAATATTCAATAAATAACCATAAACAGTTGTACTGCACGTTAAGTACACATTTGAGGTACTTTTACTTTCCACAAAATAAAATCATAATCGAGGTAAAATGTTCACTAATCGTGAATTTAGGTCATATCGTCAATCATTAACAACTAAGTCAATCATACCCAGCCCTACAACAGAGGTATCCCTTTGCAACTTTACCTGCCGTAGTATGTCCTCCAGTCGCAGGCTGTAGATATGAGCTGCAGCATTAAAGGGACACAGGACAGCTTGTGGAAAACCTCAACTGGTTCCCAGTAGATCTGAGGAGGTCCACACTCGATCAGAAACTCCATCATCTCAATAACCTGCTCTCTGGTGTACGTATATGCCTGCAAACAAACAGACAGACAGACAGACAATATGTAAGAAGATAAACACACTATAATGTCATAATAGGGTTTATCAATTCCTTCTTTTCTAACATTTCTGTACAAACAGGATGATGATACCTTGTAAAATGGCTGCTGCGGAACAATGGTACCTCCGTCCGACGTGTGCAGAGACTGCTTGACCTGTTCCACCTTCACTGCCAGGTGAGCCTCAAAGTACCTGGACAAAGTCATCAATAACAACAAAGTCAACATCTGTAACACACCTGGCACTGAAAGATGTTTACGCCAGAGTGTTTCAAAGCAACTGCAGGGTGTTTGCATTTTGCATCAAGGAAGATTTAAGGGTATTTTCGAGCTTTTTTTCAACCTTGACCATATTTTCCGAGAGTCCAAGTCCAAGTTCAGAGTCCAAGTGACTAATATGAACAAAACTCTCCAAACTGGTCCAGTATAGAGCGAGAACGCTGTGACCGGCAGCCGTAAATCGGGCTGCAATGTTTACCGTCAGTTTCCGTCCACTAAAAGTGCCGTTTTTTTAAAGAGTCAGATACTTTCAGTTTAATATGAAACAGCCACGACATCACCAAACTCACCAGACTCCATTTAAATAAACAATACTTTTAGAGTGTAGTCTGGGAAGTTTGGCGATGGTGATTTTGGAGCAGTTAATGGTTTAACAAAAAGAATCTTACTCTTAACAAAAAGGTCTATCTCTGTAGGGATCCTTTCCATAATGTTGTCAGACACTTTAAATAATAATCTGAGCCTGTGAGCGGCAAAAACAGAACTTTTACTGGACGCAAACTGAAGGCTATTAACTTACATTCCAGCTTGTTTCGCCGCTGCCGACTGCAGCGATCTTGCTTAATACTGGACCAATTTCAAAGAACCATCAGTCTCTTAGACACTTGTCTATTTCGACGACATTTTTAAATTTTCCGGGACTGATCCGGTGCCGCTGGAAATTCCACCGGATGCCTCTCATTTAGGCCCAGTGTCCGTTACTTTCCGCTTTTTTGTGTTTGCGTTCTAAACTCTGGTGGATTTGTGAGGACTATGGTTAACTGCTCCTCAGATCTCTGCAGGGTAAATCCAGACAGCTAGCTAGACTATCTGTCCAATCTGAGCTTTCTGTTGCACGACTAAAACAACTTTTGAACGTACACATGTTCCACCAAAACAAGTTCCTTCACTTTTGCAGAGGCAAGGTGGCTCCGTCCGGCGCTTAGCACCGTCCAAGACGATTGTGATCGGTTTGAAGCTGTGTGGACTAGCCAGACCTTCCTCCGCAGCACTGTGGAGGAAGGTCTGGCTATGCAAAGCTACTTAAGAAACAAAAACATGGTAAAATAGGGTCCCGGTTAAAAAGAAACACAGAAGTTACACTTTAAGACTTTCAAACCCTTTTAGAACATGCAGACAAAAAACGTCTACTAAATAATAATCAGTGAAACTGAAACACTGGCCTCAAGTTGGAAACCATATGTTCGTATCAAGTGACCAAATTCCATTGACTTACATACATTTATATAACCCTCTACCGATCTATCTATCACTGCAGTACCTGCGCAGGGCCATACAGGTATGTTTGGCTGTCTGTCGGTTGGCGAAGACTTGGTCATCACTCATTATGGACACCTCATTTTCCGTGTTAAGGATCTGCAAAGTACTGACCTAGAGGGAGAGAAGGGGACACGGTTTAAGACAGGTACCACAATTAATTCAATATTACATAGATACATAGACATAGATATTTAAAATGCAACTTGTTCCACATTTAACCCTAGAACCACCACAGCTGACACCATCAGGCATTGATTTAAACAAATTTAAATCATAATGTAATCAGTTGCACCGTGATAGTATTCATTATTTAGTATACTTGACAAAATAAAAAATGCTGAACTTGGAAAAAAAAGTCTGATCTCAGATCTGCATCTGATAGAACCAAACAGATGTGTTTTTTTTTATTTGCGGGAGTTACTCACAGAATCCTCCGAGACTTTGGGTGTGTCACTTTTCTTTTGATGATGAAATGATTGGTTTAAAAATGTATTAGTTACAAAACTGCCCCTCCCTACCTCAAAAGAACTAAACGCACCACAATCCGCTCCGGAAACAAAGTCCGTCTTCAACCCCCCAGGACCGAGCTCCGCACCATGGGGGGGATCAGGCTTTCTGCTCCTCGCCTGTGGAATTCCCTCCCAGACCAACTGAGGGCTCCACAAACCACTGACTCATTCAAGAATTGTCAACTATTAAAGATTAAAAAATCTTTTTTAAGCAAGCTTTCTCGTAAATCTTTTTTGGGTTATTGTTTATCTTTATTTCTTTGCTTTTGTTTTTACCCTGTCTTTAGTCTCCTGTAGCACTTTGGGATTGATTTTTCAATGAATAGTGCTCTACAAATAAAATGTATTATCAGTGTTTCCTCTATGTTGTATTCGTAATGGCGGCCCGCCACGGCAAAATTTCTGCCGCCACGGTTTCAGAAATAGGGCAGACGCACAATGTAGTCGCGGTTGCCTTTTAAATGATCCTGCCGCTCACATTGCTATTTATCAACAAGTAGAACTATTCAGAGGTCATTGGGCCCGTCCAGTTTAACTCCACATACTGGTGTGTTGATGTAGTTTATTGTCAAAACGTTCACTTTCTTCTGAGTCGACTATTAAACGAACAGCTCCACCAAAAACATCACCGCGGTGGGTCTGTTCTAATTGGACAACGTTCAACTTGTCAGTTCGGACAGACTTGCCCCCACTGCTAAAAAAAAAAAATCCTAAAGGAAACACTGATTATTATTATTAAAACTTGGGGAGCCCGTAGATAAGCCTTTTAGCCTCCCTTACATATTGTAGTTATTATAAATTTAGCTTGGTTAATGTTCTTTGTTTATGCGCTATTAAATATGCAAAACAAAATGAAATAAACTGAACGACACACAGCGTCTGTCACCGGACTATTCCTGCGTTGGGTGGCAATGTGAAAATATGTTTTCTAAAAATAGACAGCAAAATAGCACATTTTACACTTCTAGTAGTATATCGGTTTTGCGTGGGTTCAAGTTGTTAGATAAGATATCTGGCTGTGTGTTCTTGCTGCTATAGAGATTAACGCAGCGCTACAGAGATAGAGAGGGCTGGAACGTCAGCCAAAACAAAAGGATACAGATGCTATTAGGCTACATCTTCCCTACTACGTTTTGGTTTAAAAACTAATATCTTTTGCTACGTTTACACCTCCACACTACTGTTTCCAAACCCCTAAAATTGAGACATTTGGAAACACGAAAGTGGGCACTACGGCAGTAAGTGGTCAGTGCACATTAGCAGTGTGCTGACGGAAGTATGGAATGAGACACAGCCCGTTTTGGTTTGAAAACTCCAGGGTTGCTTTGCAGTCTGGACGGACAAAAACGGAGACCTTTGGTCAGTCGGTCTTATCGGTAAGGTAGCTTACAGACCTTTCAGCAACAGTTCCACCTCGTCGTCGCTCCAAGCTAATAAATCCCTGCTCTTACTTTTCACCGTTGTTGTTCTTTCTCCAAAGTATTTTCTGTGTTTTCAACTTCTACATCCATGATTTTCAACTGCAGAGTAACGTCAGACAACCTGCTCCCTGTTTACACCGGCACGCACATGCCCAGTGTGTGTGAATGGTCATGTGATATGTGTCGTCAGACGTGTTAACATGGATGCAGATTAGTTCTGTTACCAGAGCTAAAACTCTTGTGTGGACGGCAATCGTTTTTTTGGCTCAAAACTCCGCTTAAAAAATAGTGAAGATGTAGCCCAGGCGGTATAGTATCCCTAAAGTGTCTGTGTGACGGTGTTAGTGTTAAAGCAATTAGGCAACGTCAGTTGAAAGATTTAGCACTGACCAAGTTGACGAGCCTGCGCAGGCCGTCCTGGTGGTCGAAGAGCTGCAGCACCGCCCTGAAGGAGAAGGAGATGGAGAAGAACATGGTGGCGTGGCAGACGCCTGACGCGTGGGACGACTCCAGCAGCCACAGAGCGTAGGACACCATGTCGGACAGCACGCCATTTGGGAGCGTGCACACCTACAAACACACACACACACAACATCAAATACACCTCAATGTTTGAAGGGCAGCAGCTAACGATTATTTTCATTCTCAATGAATGGATTAGTTGAACGGTCTATATAATGTCCGAAAATGGTGAAAAATGGTGATCAGTGTTTCCCAAAAAGTCCCAAGATGACGTCCTCAGATGTCTTGTTTTGTCTACAACTCAAAGATATTCAGTTTACTGTCACAGAGGAGAGAAGAAACTAGAAAATACTCACATTTAAGAAGCGGGAATAAGAGAATTTTTTCCATTAAAAATGACAAACTATAATATTAATAACCATTTTTACAGTTTGTTTTTACCATGTTCTGTAGCTGTATTGTGAGAGTTTATATTAAGTCATTAAAACAAAATGAAGCGACCCGGCCGGCATGCCAGCAGCTTTTATTATAACCTTCACAGTCCCCCCCCATGAATTATTGATCAGTGCACCTCGGAGACACACTGCATGTGCTACAGGGCAGCTAGTCTTCTCTCTACATGTTCTGCAGATATTCAGTTTACTGTCACAGAGGAGAGAAGAAACTAAAAGATACTCACATTTAAGTAGCTGACGTCAGAGGATTTTTAGTTTTTTTTTCATACAAAATGACTGAAATAGTTGGCAATTCATTTACAAGTTGACAACTTGTCGATTAATTGTTTCCATTAAAACCGTCTAACTGCATGTCAATCACTGCTCATGCACACGCATTCATTCTCCCTTGTGGGGGGAGGGGCTTTGGAGACCGTTTTGGGCTTTAGCGGAAAGGGGGGAGGGACTGAGAAGTTGTCGATGTTCAAATTTTTTGGCTAAGTCCTACATCTTCGCAATCCTACCTACGGCACCTTTAATAGTTGACAAATAATCGATTTATCTATGCAGCTCTAAACATTTGCAAAGATGAACCCCATCAAACCTTTTTTACTTAGAAATGACTGAAAAGATTTAGCGATTATCAGGTTCAGGAATAATCTATTTTGTCCGTTGGTCATCTACTTGACTAATAGTTTAAGCTAAAAGTTAAACCCTTAAATTAACCGCTAAAAAACCAGTAGCAGCCAAAAGCTGAGGAGTAAATTTGCTCAATCATCTCGGTCTGAAGGTCTAACTGCGTGTTGAGCGTACCCTCTCCATGGCGTCCTGGTTGTACGCGAGGTAGTACAAGCAGAGTGAAACTCCAGTTGCTGCCATCGAAGGCCTGGGGATCTCCAGGAGTTTCTGCACTCCTCCGTGAGTGATGAACTCCGCCGCAAACTTCTTGTGGAGGAGCAGCGAGGAGAGATACTGAAGAGACAAAGAAGAGATGGACTCAGTTTATAAGTGATGACGTGGAGTGAATGTGTACAGCGCACCACGATCAGGACAGACGTTTGCTTGTTTTGAGAAATCCACATGAATGAGCAATCTACATTTTTAACTACATTGAGTTGACAGCGAGGTTGTGGGGTTTTTAGCGGTTCTTACTGTTGGAATCCTGGATTCGAGTCACGAAAGTTGAGTCTGCGTTGAATCCCAAGTAGAGCTGGGCAATATATCGATATTATAATCGACATTGATACACAAGGCCAGTCTAGATATCGTCTTATGATGTTGTCTTTTTGCACTTTACATCCCACTCCATGTGTACTTGTCTTGATATTATGTCTTAATTGTATCTTTGTATTTTTGTATACTATGTTGATATGTGCCTATATGTATATTTTTGTCTTTACTGTACAGTATGTGTCTATATTACTATTTGTCTACTGAATGTCTATTTCTTGAATGTATAGAGAGTTAACACCTACTGAAGTCAAATTCCTTGTGTATGTGAGTATACTTGGCCAATCAAACGGATTTCTGATGATACAAGTGTGGTCTTTTCTTAGTCTCGCTTTGCCAGACCCTCCTCCACAGCGCTGCGGAGGAAGGTCTGACTAGTCCACACAGCATTCCAGGATGGGAGAAAAACGTGCTCTGGTTTATTGGCATTTCTTTAAACCAATCACAATCATCTTGGGCGGTGCTATGCTCCGGACGGAGCCACGGTGCCTCTTCAAAATAGCCTCGGGAAGGAACTTGTTTTGGTGGAACGTGTACGTTCAAAAGTAGTTTTAGTCGTGCAACAGAAAACTCAGATTGGACAGATAGTCTAGCTAGCTGTCTGGGGGGAGGGGCTTTCTCCTGCAGAGATCTGAGGAGCAGTTAACCATAGTCCTCACAAATCCACCGGAGGTTAGAACGCCAACACAAAGTAAGAGGAAGGTAACGGACATCCGGCCGAGAAAAGGACATACGACGGAATTTTCGGCGGCAACAGGGCAATCCCGAAAGTGAAAGGTCGTGGATATAGACTAGTCTTCCTGGTTTTAAAGGCTGTGCAGTAAGGCATTTCCTGTCTATTCTTCATCAATAAGCAAGCAACAAAAAAGAAGAATGTCCAAAATTCACTTAAAATAATTGACCACATTGAGTGGTTATTAGAGCTGTAACAATTCCAGATGTTAGACTTTCTTAATCAAATTTAGAAACTAGAAGATGAAAGACATGGACAGTTTCATGGTGTAAAAGATGAACCACTACTGACTAAAGCACAGCACCACCCTGAAAGGTTTTTATCTTATCCGTCACACACAGACGCTCCTTTGGGGGGGAGGGGCTGGAGGCTGCAAGACAAGCCAGATAGACGACTGCTTGGATGGTTTAAGGCTCAATTAGTACTTCTCCAACTATGAAATACTATATTTACAAAGATAATTGAAGAGGTTGATTTGTAAAGGAAAAATCAAGCATGTTGTGTGTTTCTCAACAGATAACAGAAAATCCAAACCCGTTTTACTGCGGGGTTTTTTTTAAACACTTAACTGATGTAAACAAACGTTAAACACAATCAGGCATTTTAAAACTAGAATTGTTTCGATACCAGTACCAGTATCTGAAATGCGGTAGATACTGCCTAAAATGCAGGTATCGGCGAGTACGCCAGTCTATGCACAGTTCGATATCACGTAATTTTAAATTAAGTAGTTTCACCAGGACACACTCCGTTAGAAGACCGAACCGGAAATCAAATTACAGACGCTCTAAAACCGAAGCCTACACAGCAATTACATATTTATATATTATTCTTTTACGCACTGGTGTCGGATCAGACGCAACTTCAGATATCGGAATCGTAAAGGAAAAAAATGTTATCGGAACATCTCTATTTACAACAATTAAAAATGCTTTAGGGCAGAAATTATAATGGTTTAATTATAATAAGTTTTCTTTGTCTAATTTTAATAAAAAGAACAGTTTACTTTAATTAAATGTGTTATACAAATAAACTTGAATGAGCTTACTTGAATATTGAATCATCTACCTAGATTAAATATTAAGCTGACAGATAGCTACTGTAACTAATTTCTGACTCTGCTCTCTATTTTATAAATATGATGTAGACTCTTGTACTAAAAAAATAAACCTCATAACTTGTTTTGGGGGCTTCTGAGGACAACAGTCTTACCAGTAGGGCATCGAAGGTGAGCTGGACATTTTTGGTCTGCCTGAGGTCGATGTAGTTCATCAGCAACGACCGCGTGTCCAGCTGCATGAAGATGGCGAGCAACTGCGGAGGAGAGAAAGATTATTGGCTCTACAGTTGATTTAAGCAGTGGGAGCAAAAATAAACAATTTAAAGTGCTCATATTATGCTTTTTGCCGTTTTCCCTTTCCTTTATTGTGTTATATTTGTACATGTAATAGGCTTCCAAAGTGAAAAAGCCCAAAGTCCACCCCCAAGGGCCTTACCATCTCCAACAGAAAACACTGTTCACAAACTGCTCCAAACAGCTCTATTGTAGTCCAGCCTTTACTTCAGAGACAAACGTGGTCACTTTGGAACACACGTTATAATGCTCACCTAGCTGCTAGCATGGGACGCCCTCATACTCTGCTTCTGACTGGCTAGTAGTCCTTACCTAGGTACTGTCAGGGCACGCCCTCATACTCTGCTTCTGACTGGCTAGTAGTCCTTACCTAGGTACTGTCAGGGCACGCCCTCATACTCTGCTTCTGACTGGCTAGTAGTCCTTACCTAGGTACTGTCAGGGCACGCCCTCATACTCTGCTTCTGACTGGCTAGTAGTCCTTACCTAGTTACTGTGCATGTGTGACTCCCAACAAAGATGGAACAGTGAGAGTGAGATGTCTCACTCTGTAGCTAAAACAGAGAGCTCAACACACAGGGTGAAAAGAGGAGCTGCAGCAATGTGCAGTACAACAAATATATGGTGTTTTTTGAAAATTAAACCATGTAAACCTATTCTGATATAACCTCCAAATACAATTATGAACCTGAAAATGAGCATAATGTGAGCACTTTAAAGATGGAGGGCTGTGTTGCAACAATTAAGGCGCGTAAAATCATCGCACTTCCACAGTGACGTCGCGTCACTGACACAATAATTCTCACTGAACGGAAAATCTGAGGGTTCGGTTATGTCATTCAGTGTTAAGTAAATGATCAAACTAAAAAAGAGCAATTGTGATTCTGTCTTCTTTAAAACAAAGATGTCTTGCAAAAGTTGGTGCCCGAAACCAAGGAAATGAAAACAAATTTAAAAGATGAAAAGTCTTGAAAAAAGGTCACACGGTGCATGGGAAATGCGCACAAAACAACACAATGGGCCCTATTTTAACGATCTAAGCGCACAGCGTGAAGCGCCTGATGCAGGTGCGTTTAGGGCGTGTCCAAATCCACTTTTGCTAGTTTGACGGCGGTAAAAAGGGTCTGTGCGCAGGGCGCATGGTTCTAAAGGGTTGTACTTAGTGTCTTCATTAATCAGAGGTGTGTTTGGGGCGTAACATGCAATCAACCAATCAGAGATCATCTCCCATTCCCTTTAAAAGCCAGGCGTGTTTGGACCTTGGCGCATTGCTATTATGATGGAGGATTTGCACCGTAATATATTTATTTGTAATCTTCTGCATGTGTGTGTGCTGCTGTGTGTCCCTGTGTGTGTAACAAGCATAGTGTGCGCGCTGTGCATAAGCCTAGGAGCATTTTACTAATGCTCTGTTAAAATAACAATGAAATGCTGCGTTATTGACTTTAGACCAGGTTTTTGTTGGTCAATGGCGCGATCGCTTCCCGCTGCCTCAAGATAGCAATACGCCCAGAGTGCACCTGAACACCCCTTTTTTTTGGTGAGATATACCAAAAGTCTCAACACTGCAATGTGATGTCTGTGCCTGAAAAGCAAGAGTAGTGTGCTCTGTGTGTTTTTGAACCAAGGATTGTTGAGAGGCACTTTTTGTAAGAAATGTAACCGACAATATCACAAAGCCCTCTGCTCCTCTGATGGAGAGGAATCAACAAAGGTATATGAGCTGGCAAAACGCAGTGATTTCAGCATCTCTCAGTGAATCTAAACGGGAGACATTTCTTCTAGAGACTCCAATGAAGGCTGAAGATACTCAAAGAACCCACTGCAGCCTGAGGAGGAAAGCGTTTCCCCTGGTTCTGGAGACAAACCCTTTCACCATATGAACACGCGTCATTATTTCAACTATTATTTGGCAAAGTTGTGGTTTGTTCAGAGTCTCACCTCCTGTAAATCTCCGAGCGGCGTCAGATACTGCAGGATGAGCCTCTGCTCCATGGCGGGACTCAGCGGCGAGAGGCGGTAGTCGGAGCCGATCACCATGGCGCTCACCTCGGACCAGGAGGCGCTGTTGGCCGGCTGGTCGCTGTGGTCGCTTGCCTCCGCCTCGTCCTCGGCCCTGCAGGAGGACGTCGAGGCAAAGTTGAGTTTCTGCTTGGCCTTCCTACCGTTCTCCGTCACAGCCCGTCTCTTCCGCCCTCGTCCACCCTGCCTGTCCTCCGCCTCCCTGGCGGCGGCGGTGGCAGCGTCCGGGCTCGCTTGGTAAACAAAGTCTGGGAGCAGTCGCGTTGAGCTGCCGCCGCCGCCGTTTTTCTGGGTCGAACTGAGCAGCGACAAAGGTTTGGAATTGGCCTTTAACGCCGGCCGGCTGCTCTCTCCGTCTCTCTCTTTTCTCTCCCTCTCCTCCTCTCCCGCATCGTCCCCCTCCGTCTTGTCACGCTGGTCTGTTGGGACGCTCGAGGTTTTGAGATTTTTGGGTGTCGTGGCGGGACTAAAGCGACTCTTGGCCTCTTCGGTTTGCAGCTCGTGCAGCCGCTGAATCATGATTGGTACCTGGAAGTTAGAAGAACACAAGTGATGTTGTAAGAATGAAGAGTTTTGTGGGTGGTGGTAATCATATCTTATACCTGAGCTCTATTCAGTCCTTCCAGAAAAATGCAGAGTTTTTTTGTGATTGTTGCGGGCAAAAATCCTTGATTATGCGGCACGTTTTCTTAAAAAATGCGATGGAATATGCGGGATATTTATGCAAATTTATGCTATGAAATTGCGGGAACTTGCAAAAATTGCAGGAACTTGCAAAAACTGCGGTTTCATCGTGGCTTCATCGCGGGGTTTGCAGCTTTTCGATGACGTTCACGTCACTTCATAACATCACTTCATAACGTTCCCATGGCAACAGGGGAACATGGCTGCTCTTGTGTGACATAAACGCAACATTTTTCAACTTTCTGCTAAGATATATGGGACTTTTTTTGCAACGAAAATGCGGGGATTATGAAATCATGCAAGCCCCGCATATTTTGCGCGGAAATCGGCAAATTATGCGGCGAAAGTGCGGCGTATTTGAAAAAAATGCGGCCCCCGCATAAATATGCGGACTTTGGCTGATTATGCATTGAATTATGCGATCGCATAATCGCGTTTTTCTGGAGAGACTGTCTATTCGCACGGGACTAGTATACCAGGAGACCTAGTAGTAGTTGCAGCCCTTGACTTCATCTGATTCAGAAATGACCCCCCCTCCCAGCATCTGCGTTTAGTGCGGCGCATTTACACAGGATAAGCATTATATTATTTTAATCGAATTTACTGAGATTATCTCCCGCAGAGGATGTCAAAACTTTTCATTCAGAATCGCCAACGCAGCCAATACGACTCCGAAACAGGGAGATGCCGATTCGCACGGGACAAACATTATCACACAACCCCTGTGTTTGGTAAAAATAAGGTTGGTAAATTGGGGTGAAATTTTGACTTGACAAATTACAGACAAGGCACGGGACCCCGGCAATCATTACAAATCGCTAAAGGTCTCCAGGTTATACCAGTCCTGTGCCACCACATTCCTCGGTTTTCCATCAATAAATGTCTCCCTTTGGATGTCAGATTCTTTCTCAAAGGAGAACACAGGACGTGATTTACAGCACAGAGCAGATCGTGTTTGTTGTAGAAGACAAAAACCAGGCCATTTTGTTTCAGTTGGACTTCAACATCTTCTACGAGAACGTGATGTATTTTGGTTTGAAAACATTTAAGGCATCAGCAGAGGTCGAGAAAACTATTATAAACGAGAGACCTGCAGCAGCACCTGATGCGCAGTGAGTGACATAACGTTTGAAAGCATAAACGTGTGTGTGTGTGTGTGTGTGTGTGTGTGAGAGAGACCCACCAGCCGAGCGTTCTGCTCTCTGTAGCTGGCCGCCACTTCCTGATTGCCCATGGCTCTGGCCAGCAGGCCCGCGGCGTAGACGCACAGCGGTCTCTCGGCTTCATGAGCCCAGGTGAACAATTTCTCAACCAGACCTTCCTGAGAGAGAGAGAGAGAGAGAGAGAGAGAGAGAGAGAGAGAGAGAGAGAGAGAGAGAGACACACACACAGACACACAGCCACACACACACACACGATAAAATACACTTTACTCTAACCCACCCCTCCATTTAGTATTCATAAGCAGTATATAAACATTTAATACATGGCTTATAACACACTATAATGTAGATTAATTCAATTCAGTTAATAAGAAAATAAAAAAGATAGTATGTGTGCAATGGGCAGATGTTTTTTAAGTCTATTTAAGAAGGGGACAGTGCAAATTAATAAAACGCTTGATCATACATGTAGGGCTGCAGCTATCGATTATTTTAGTAATCGAGTATTCTACCGATTATTCCATCGATTAATCGAGTAATCGGATAAGAAATACTTAGTAAGAAATACTTAGTAAACAGCAATAGTAAATATTTATTATTGCTGTGTACTAAAACAATGTTGCTTTTTTTTGAAAAAGCAACATTTTTTATTGCCAAATTCCAAGTACATTTTTGGTGGCCCAAATGTTAATATTTTTCACCCCCTCCCCCTTCTTGCCTCTGGCTCTTTGCACTGGATATGCAAAAGAGCTGTTCACTAACCAGAGGGTAAATGTGACAGTACAAAGCTTACAGCAGGGCTATTCAACCACACTGTTCTTGGGGACACATTTTAAGAAGGCTAATATACTGAGTGAGGAGAAAGAATGCAGACATCACCGGCATGATGACGTCATTCACGTGCATATTAAGTGGCCATGCTGGGGGGGGGGAGCCGGTTTGTCTCCGGCAGAGGCCAAGTTTCCAAAGATTAGTAGCAAACTTAGACTACAAACCGACAGCTCTCGTTTTAGCTTGTTGGTAAAACATGGCTATTTGCAGAGTAGCATGCTGTAGGCTAGTTGTATAAAACATGGCTATTTGCAGAGTAGCATGCTGTAGGCTAGTTGTATAAAACATGGCTATTTGCAGAGTAGCATGCTGTAGGCTAGTTGTATAAAACATGGCTATTTCCAGAGTAGCATACTGTAGGCTAGTTGTGTAAAACAGCGCAGTGGACGAGAGCAGCAGACGGTAGTTAGCTACCTTCTGTCAGGTTCGCTCCATAGAATGGATGAGTAGACTGGATGTTTTCTACAGAGATGATGTAGCAGCATGTTTGCAGCTTAAAAGGATCCCAAACTTTCTGTCGTTTTCTCTCTCTTCTCTTCTCTTAGACCCCTCGCTATTTTCGTCTTCATTCATTTGTAATCTGGGCCGTCAGTCTTGTGCATAGACAGTATATAAACAGTCTTGTGTCCACAGAAGCGTCAACCTGTTGTGTGCGCTAGTATAATAATCCTCCGTGCGGAAACACAGTGAGCCGTACAATTATTCGAGTTATTCGAGGAATCGTTTCAGCCCTACATACACGGGTTTAAAATGCCAGAATTAGCCAAAAGACTATTTTTCATCCCTTCTCCCCTGAACTCAATGTTTGAAAAAAAGACTTTTTAAAATACAAATAAACAAAAAAGAAAGACAACACAAGCGGTGAAGAACTTGGCAAAGTTAAGAAGATTAAGCAGCGCCATCGTTGACATACAAGTCTATAATTGATCTTTTTTTTGTAGGTCTGACCTTCTCTTGGAAGACGACGGCGGTCTCCAGGCCCGGCATGATGTTCTGAAGCAGGCGGCAGGCGGCCGTGTTGAGGCTCAGCTCTCTGCTGGTCATTATATACGTGTCCAACAGCTGGAGAGACAAACACACAAAACATTAACAAAGGCGGTGGTACATTTAGATCAGTGTTTCTCAAACTTTACTAGGAGAAACAGAGGTGATATGATTCAGGTGTAGAAGCTCGTACAGGGAATATATGATGTAACAGTTGAGCCTATCTTTCAGTTTTTGGAGGAATAGGTATGAGACACGAGGGAATTCTTTAAAACTTTACCCTAGAACATGCCTGTCTGAAAGGAGAAAGAACTTTTTTACACTCCGTGCGGTAAGATCATGGAATGAGAAGAAGTTGCGCGTTCCCTTTTGATTAATTCTTTTAAGAATAGGTTGGATGCATTTTGCCTGTCAAAAGGTGTAATGTATAATTATAAAGCTTGTCAGTAATTTATGTAACTTATTTATGAATGGTTAGAAAATTAATTTATGATTATGAAATGAATGTGTTTTATGAGTCTGGAATAAAGGATTTTATATACAGTACCGGAAATGTTTTCAATAAATGTACTTGTACCACAGTTTGACAACCAGATCATGCTTGTTTAAAGTTATGAATTTTCAAAACTCTGTGTCCATTAAACAAAATGGCAATTGAGTCCGATTATCAGACTAATTTACTGTTGTTTTAAGGTTTCAGTTAGGGCTGCACGATGTGAGGAAAATACGCGATAACGTTGTAAACAAACATATTAAAGGGTACACAGTCCTGCACTTCTGCTGCTTCGACTGCTTGTTGTGATTAAAACAAATGAAAGGAAATCATTTCCGGCGTCCTTTTGTTGAACAAATTGAACATTCAATTGAACATAAAAGACACCACTACAAAAAGAATGACAGTTGCATTTTACGGTGCAGTTTTCTGCTGATATTTTCTTTCAACTCAGAGTGTCTTTAGCGATATGTCGCAGCCTTCGGCGATGTGGTTTTTGTGGCAGCTGATATCACAATGACGGTAAAAAAAAGGATACATTGTGCAGCTCTGGTTTCAATAGTTTTTCTACTCAACTATGGACAGAGCTGATTGTGAAAGGACATTTTAGGATTGTGCACGACCTGCAAAGACTTTGTATTAGGGATGGGCGATATGAGGACATTTATCATCAAAACCGTGTATTTCATTGTTTGGGTATTGGACTGTGATGAACATTTGGCACTATTTCCTAGTCTATATCCTTGACGTTCCATTTCCGGGATTGCTCGTTGCTGCCGGAAAATCAGCTGGATTTCACTCATTTAGGCCGGATGTCCGTCCCCTTCCTCTTCCTTTGTGTTGGCGTTCTAACCTCTGGTGGATTTCTGAGGACTATGGTTAACTGCTCCTCAGATCTCTACAGGGTAAATCCAATCTAGACTATCTGTCCAATCGGAGTTTTCTGTTGCACGACTAAAACTACTTTTGAACGTACACACGTTCCACCAAAACAAGTTCCTTCCGAGCCTATTTTGCAGCGGCACCGCGGCTTTTCTCCGGTAGCACCGCCCAAGACGATTGCGATTGGTTTAAAGAAATGCCAATAAACCAGAGCACGTTTTCCTCCCATCCCAGAATACTGTGTGGACTAGCAAAGCGAGACTACTATTTTCTGACATTTTACAAACATGAATCGATAAAATAACCGTTAGTTGCATGCATAAATATGTGTATTTTATTCCAAACACATATGTTCATTTTAAGGAATAAATAAAAGTCCATTACATCCTTCAAAGGATCGAGAGAATAAGGAAACAAAACAAAATAATTGTGTGTGTGTGTGTGTGTGTGTGTGTCATACATGCTTTGATTTGTCAGAATGAGAAAAAAAACTTGTCATCACACTTTGAGATCCTTCGCACAATAGTATACAAAATAAATGAAAAGTTCTCACTGCGTTCGTGAAGTCGTCGTTCATAAAGAGCATCTTCAGGAGTTGGCCCAGCATGCAGTCTGGGTCCGCTCGTCCTGCAAAGTTACACACAGGAGTCAGAAACTCAAAAAAAAACGATCGCTAAGATATGAACAGAAGATACAGTTTAGTTCCCCTCTCAGTCAACTAGTTGATTAGTCTTTTTTTTTAAGATTGTTTTTGGGGATTTTCTTGCCTTCATTGATAGGAGAGATTAAGTCAGGAAAGTGGGAGAGAGAGTGGGGTGACATGCAGCAAAGGGCCGCAGGGCGGAACCAAACCTGCACTTTTACTGATAACGGCAGCCTCAAAGGAAGGTTTTTACATTTACGACGGAACTAAATCCTTCCAAAAGAAGAGATTAAGCAAATCAATGCCCTCACAATATCACTCAACATGAAAAAAAGCCTAAAAATGACTAATCAGGGGCGCCTGGTTAGCCCCGTGTACCAAGGCTCAGTCCTTGTCTCAGTGCACTGTAAAAAATACTCTGTTACAAGTAAAAGTCCTGTATTGAAAATGTTCCTTCAGCAAAAGTCTGTAAGTATCATCAGGAAAATGTGGTTAAGGTATTAAAAGTAAAGAACTCTCCTCCCATTTTAGAAAGTGTAAAGGATCCAAACAGTTGTGTGTTTAATGGTCTAATCATCTCAGCTGGACTTGTAGCTGTTATATTGTTGGCTAGTTTACTTTAGAATCAAACATCAGATTTTATAAACTACATGTGTTCTGTGTGCAGGAATCTGAATGTGTAAAGTAACTAGTAACTAAAGCTGTCAGATGAATGTAGTGGAGTAAAAAGTACAATATTTCTCCCTGAAATGTAGCGGAGTAGAAGTAGAAAGTGGCATGAAAAGAAAAGACTCAAGTAAAGTACAAGTACCTCAACATCTGGACCTAAGTACAGTACTTGAGTAAGAGTAAAGTAAGAGATGATGCAACTACAGACTGCCCCCTCTTAGTGCTCTTTGGGTTGAGTCAACTAAGATTTCTTTAGCCCGTTAGTCTTTTTTATGCTTTTTAATGCTGAATGATTTATTTCCAAGAAACTTCTGAGCACATCTCTGATAAACACAAGATTTAAAGCGGTGCTTCTGCTCGATTCTTGGTGAAGTAACTCACTTTTACAGATCTGTCTATTAAATCAACTGACGGATTAGTCGATAAAATCATACGTTGGCGTTAGTCGACTGAGGATTTCTTTAGTCATAGAGGACAGCCCTAACCGGCACATTAACAGTCATTTAAAAGCACATTTAAAATGCAATCTACTGTATGACAACCACATCACCAACACAAATCTAGTACTTTTGAAACTTTTGGGGTTGAAAATAAAACCTGGATGACGGTCATCAAACGGATCGGGGTCGGCTTTGTGATACTCTCCCGTCTCCCGCTCAATCAGCTCGGATATTCTGCAGGAAACACAGAGAGGAGACACCACACGTTAGACGCACAGAGAGTAGGGGTGGAACGGTACGTGTATTCGGATTGAACCAAAACGGTACGGTTCGGTGCATGAATTTACACGGCGAATACACAGTATAAAAATAAATAAAACTTGCACGCAAATTAACTAATGTAATGCGGAACTACTGTTAGGTACGCGGGTTCTTTAAGGCCCAGACACACAGAGCCGACGGCCAAACGTCGGCAGAAAAGGCAGTTGGGCTGATCAGTCTTCCCCAAATTGGTCAAAAACACACCAAAAAAAACCCCCACCAAAACTCATACCGAACCGTGATGTCTGAACCGAGGTATGAACCGAACCGTGACTTCTGTGTACCGTTCCACCCCTAACAGAGAGCGTCTGACACTAAGCTCCGTCTGCGTCTGATCCAATAAAACAAAATTACATTTGGCTGCTTTTAACCTATCACCAGCTGGTTCCATTTGGTTCTCTCCTGTTTCTATGCCGTTTCACTGCACCTTTTTTCATATTTATCTCGAGTTGTTATTGATGTTTTCATACTGATCTTGTTATTGTTTGCCTTAGTTCTTAACACCTACACACGATAGGCGGCAAAACCGCTTTGCGCCGGCTGCTCCATTGATTTCCTACGCAGGGTGGTGCCACCCAACTATGCGCTGCGCTACCCCTGGAGTCGCACACCGCTCGGATTTGCCGCTTTGTGCTGCGCTCAGTTAAAAAAAAACTCTGCACTTTGCTCTCTGCGCCCTACCTAGTGGTGCGCAGAGAGCAAATCGCGTACCATGTGTAGGCTGCTTTAGATTTTTTTTTTTAGTACCTCTGAGTACCTTTTAAAGCACTATGTCAAATAAATGCATTATTATTATGTTTTACACCTTTTAAAACAAAACAAAACTCCCTGCTAACTTGGTAAGGATGGACACCAGTTGCTCTGTGGTGCCCTGCTGCGTTTCCTCCCATTCGTCGAGCAGCGCGGTGAGATCCGCCTTAGCGTCCACGGCGTTGGCGACCGCCATGGCGGCTGACACGGCGGCCGACACGGCGGACAACATCGCAGCCGCCGCTTCGTCTTCCGGAGAGGACATTGCTGCCTGGAAGACGGATGGATGGGAGGAGGAAAGAGAAGGAAAAAGGGTGAAGTCGGTAGAAGAGCAAACGATCGATATGTGTACACCTGCATCATGTATCAGTGTTTGTATTGAATGTATACAGGTGTCCCCTGCCATTAGAAGTCTTGGCTGCAGCACCTAAGCTGAATGAATGTGAAATGCGGCAAAAAAGGGCCAAAAACAGCACAAAAAAAAGAGCATCAAACTACCTAAACTTTCCTCAGATCTCATGATTGTAGTTGGACTTCTTTAGCAAGTTTTGTCTTTAAGTTATTTGAATGCTATCTTTCATCTGTTCTAGCTTTTTCAACATTTTAGACATCACTTCTTTTTTTTAAGAAAGACCCCTTAACCTCCGCCAAATATGGAGGGTTAAAACTAATGAAATGAAATCATTTCAACCATTTTATTGAACAAAACAATGACAGTTACATTTTAAAGTGTAGTTTTCTACTGTTAAAATGTCTGAGTGTCTTAGGTTGCGATAGGTTTATTTATTTATTTATTATTTTATTTTTTTTATTATGGAAATATCCAAAGGATTTTGGACAGATTTGGAGTCTTACTTTTTTTAACTTTGTCTACACCTTTAACCTTAAAGATATCATCTGTTGCTGTTTCTACGATAATTCAGATAATGCTGCTCTTGAGTATCTAATTCATTTCATCATTCTGTATGCCAAATCTGATATTCACAAGCAGACATTTTCTAACTCATCGCCTAATTGTGTACCTTTTCTAATAGAATTTAAATATCTACTGAAGTCACTTAGATGGTTGGCTAACAAAAAAAGTATTCAAATTGTGGAAACTATAGAGCTTTTCTTCCCTGAGACCTCTGACTAATTGTAAATTTATATTTTTGTAATGATTATATGTAATGATTCCGTTATTTCTTCGTCTGAATTGCTTCGTATGTTGTTTTTTTATTTTTTACAGTTGATTTCCACGTGCTATTATTATTTACCTGATTCTTTGTCTATAATACAAAATTAAAAAATTAAAAAAAATAATATTGTGCAGGCCGAGTGTGGTATTAGTACTTTGTAAAGGATCTGAATACGTCCTCCACTAACGTTACTGCCTAGTAATACTTACCAGAAGTTGTTCGAGTGTGGCTCGGTGTTGAGGCATCACACAGCGGGCTGTTGTCAGACACTATGAGAGATATTACAGCGGTGCTGTGTGTGTGAATCAGCGGCAACAACAGGTGGCCTCCGGCCGAGACAGCTGGCTCATCAGAGGACACTTTCTGCTCTGTGTGAGCTTTCAGCTAACGCGGCAACAAGGTGACAGTTAGCTTCAACTTAGCTAACTTGTCTCAATTCACGCAGCCTCATTTGCATTTCCTCTTTGTATTAAAACACACTCAGTTCCTCCTCCCTGTGTGTTAACGCTGTGGTAAGTTAGGGAGTGAAAGCAGCAGTGTGTTGACATCAGTTGCCTCATGTCAGAGACACACAAACAGCTTCAGCTAGCAACTTCACAGCGTTTTAAAATGTGACACTCACCTGGAGACGAAAGCTGCTGCTTTGTTGCGTTTCTCAATTAAACTCCTCGTTTGAAGAAATTCGGCTTTTTGTTTTTGCCGGGAAAAAAAAACGAAAATGTTAATGAAACAACGATGATATTAAACGTTTAAGAAAAATAAAAGTATCACGTTTATTTTCAAAACTTCTCCCGGCGGCTGCGCGCTGCGTCATCGAACGTCACTCAGTCGAAGTTAGATGACGAAGGACGGCAAACCTGCTCATGGGACTTGTAGTTCAGAATGTATTTTCAGGGTATTATATGATAAATGCTTCTTATATACAGTCTATGGATAAATGTACTCATTATTTTAACCAAAATGTTTTTACATAAGTCAAACATTTAAAAAAAAAAGGAGCCAAGCTTTTTTTTAACTGGCTCCCATATCTAATTGTACAAACAAAAAAGCTGTTAAATCATATTAACTTTTTTTTTTTTAAATATTAAAAAATATTTATTTGAATATTTTTGCTTTTGTTTTGGTTATATTTTCTTTTTGATAACCCCTTAACCTCCCTGGCTTGTTTGCGTGTGATTGTAGACTCAAATATGTTGTTTACCTGCTGTATATCCGTGTGTGTGTGTGTGTGTGTGTGTGTGTGTGTGTGTGTGTGTGTGTGTGTGTGTGTGTGTGTGTGTGTGTGTGAATAAAGATTGTTAAAAAAACTTATTAATTAAAAAAAATGGCAGAAGTGGCAAAAACCACTCTCTATATATAGTATAAAAATTTCAACATTGCAAAAAACATGAACTTTATTTTAAGTTGAGCTCATCCTTTACTTACTTAAAATACTAATACTCTGTGAAAGTACTCCACTACAAGTAAAAGTCCTGCATTCACAAACTTAAGTATTAAGTATTTAATTTGTTAGAAAATGTAGCGCAAGTACTTGTCAGTGTTTTCTTATTATATCTGATGTTTCTGGATTAATATTCCTGCATTAATGTGTATGTTGCATTTTCCGGTTATAGATGTTTAAGGTTGTTCTCATTTTTAACTCCTTTATATCCATTTTAGTTACACGTTGGATAAGAGGACACATCTGTTGTTTTGCACAGTTTATTCAAATTAAGGAATATTTTTCAGTCATTTGTCTGCAGCTCATCCCATCAGGAGCATCAGGAACATCACCTGCTGGTCAGGTTCTCAGGATTTCCTTCCTTTCTTCCTTCCTTCCTTCCTTCTGTCCTTCCTTTTTTCCTTCCTTCCTTCCTTCTTTTTATTTTTATTCCTTCCTTCCGTCCTTCCTTTCTTCCTTCCTGTTTCAGGCCAAGCATGACCCACGGGAGGCAGTCAATCCAGTTAGGCTGGCCTGAAGAGCAGCCTTCATAGAACGATGAAACCGCTCACACAGCCCGTTGCCCTGTGGATTATACACCTATGTACAGTGGAGCTTCACCCCCAAACCCTCAGCAACTGCAGTCCAGAGCTCAGATGTAAACTTTGGGCCCCTATCGGAGCTGAGATCAGCTGGTGTCCCAAAACGGGCCACCCGAGATCCGATGAAATGCCCGGGCCACTTCCACAGACATGGTCGAAGACAGAGGAATGGCCTCTGGCCATCTGGTGGTCCTGTCCACCACAGTAAGGAGGTGACTGAATCCCCTGGAGGCAGGTATGGGGCCCACCAGGTCCAAGTTGACGTGGTCGAAACGCCTCTCAGGAACCAGAAACGGCGCCAAGGGGTCTTTGGTATGACGGTGCACCTTAGCCCGCTGACAGGCCAAACATGAGCCAGTCCAGGTCTTTCCTGAGGCCGGGCCAGACAAACTTTACACCCACCAGTCGGGTAGATGCCTTCATACCAGGGTGGGATAAACCATGAATCGGGTCAAAAACCCGGTGCCGCCAACCTGCTGGCACCATGGGGTGGAGCTGGCCAGTGGAGACGTCGCAGAGGAGCGTGGTATTGGCCTTATCAAACACCACGTCCTCCAACTGCAGCCCAGTGGTGGCTGTACGGTAGGCCTGCACCTTTGAGTCAGCGACCTGGTCAGCAGCAATAGCAGTGAAGTCGAGCCCCCAGTGCACGGACCCTACAACCGCCCTGGAGAGGCAGTCGGCAACAAAGTTGTCCTTACCAGCCACATGCTTACTATCCGTGGTGAACTCCGAGACGGCGGAAAGCTGATGCTGCTGGCTGGCGGGCCATGGCTCAGAAGTCTTGGCCATGGCGAAAGTCAGTGGCTTGTCGTCCACGAAGGCAGTGAAACAGCGGCCTTCCAACAGGAAACTAAAAATGCCAGGTGGCGAGGAAGAGGCCCAGGACCTCCCGGACGAAAGTGCTGTACTTCCTTTCATTGTCACGAAGCTGTTTGCTAAAGAAAGCCAGCGGCTGCCAGGCACCGCCCACCCATTGTTCACACACAGCTCCGACCGCCTAGTCAAAAGCATCAGTCGTAAGGGCAACCGGGGCGGCCGGAGATGGGTGCGCCAATTGAGCGGCCTCAGCCAAGGCAGCTTTAGCACCGTCGAAAGCCGAGCTCCACTGCTATCTTGGGCACATCCCGTGGGTGGACCAGTACCTGATGATATCTGCGCACCAAGTCCACCTTGGAAAAAATGCTGGTCCCTGCCAAGTGAGCAGAGAAATCCTGAATATGTGGAACTGGGTATCGGTCGGGGGTCGTGGTGTTGTTCAGGCGACAAAAATCGCCACAGGGGCGCCAACTGCCATCCGCCTTATAACCATGTGGAGGGGAGAAGGCAAGGGACTGTCAGAGCGGTGCACGATGCCCAGGCATTCCATGGTTTCCAAACTCCTCCCTGGCGATTGCAAGCTTAGCTGAATCGAGGCGCTGAGCACGTGCATAGACTGGGGAATCGTTGGTAGTAATATGGTGCTCTACCCCATGCTCGGCCACAGCTGCTGAAAATGTAGGTGTGGTGAGGTCAGGGAACTCTGCAAGGAGGCGTTGGTACACATCCCCTGTGAGCATGTAAGACAGGCCGAGTGCCTCTGCCCCTCCAAGGATGCATGGTTATGTAGCAAAAGAGACGGCATCAATTAAGTGGCAGTTCGTAACATCCACCAGCAGCCGAAATGCACACAGAAAACGCGTGTGTCTGTTAGAGGTCTGATCGGGCCGTTTTTTTCCGTCCAAACCTGGCCCGCGTACGACAGAGCCGTGACTGAACCCGGCCCGAGCCCTACAGGCATTAAGAAATTTGTGTCCAAGCCCGACCCGAGCCCGACACAGTTAAAATCTCATTTTTTCTCATATTAATGACACATGTAGCCTACGTTTGTTTGTGTGGAAAGCCCGCTTTTATTAAGCAGCTGTAGGAAGGCATTCAGAAATGTCAACAGATGAGCGCATCAGCGCATATGGGGAAACAAGGGCACGTTAATAAACTGTTTAACTTAAAATGTTCAATGTGTTAACCTTTCCTGATTGCTTCTTTTCCGACCGTGATCAGAAAACCAGGGGAGAGTCATTTGAGGCCCGACGTTATTCATTTTATAACGTCGGTTAAAATCCCGTTTCTGGAGAGCAGATGAATGAACTTGACTTTCAGTCTGGAGTTTATCTCGGACACCACACACACTGTGTACAAAACTTAAACTTATTCCACCAACTCTGCTCCGGTCACATCTACACGTCTGCTTCCTCGTTCTCTATCTCTCTTCTGCCCACTTTACACACACACTGAGCTCTCTTAAAGGAGCCACAGCACTATTTTACAGCAAATGCCTTATCGCGCTGATGTGACCGAGCCCGACCCGAACCCGACCATAATTTCTAAATATCTGTCCGAACCCAGCCCGTCGGGTACCGTTGGGACCCGTCGGGCTCGGGTCGGGTATCTATGCCTTAGTGTCTGTGCACATGTGTCTGTGTGTGTGTGTCTGTGTGTGTGTCTCTCTGTGTGTGTGTCTGTGTGTGTGTGTGTGTGTGTGTGTGTCTGTCTGTGTGTGTGTCTGTGTGTGTGTGTGTCTGTGCGCATGTGTCTGTGTGTGTGTGTCTTGTGTGTTTGTTGTGTGTGTTGTGGGTGTGTGTCTGTGTGTGTGTGTCTTGTGTGTGATTGTGTGTGTGTTGTGTGTGTGTGTCTGTGTGTGTCTGTGTGTCTGTGTGTGTCTGTGCGCATGTGTATGTGTTGTGTGTGTTGTGTGTGCGTGTGTGTGTGTGTATGTCTCTGTGTTGTGTTTGCGGGGACCTCTGAGTGTTTCTAGTGTTTAGAGTTTGCGGGGACCTCTGAGTGTTTCTGGTGTTTAGTGTTTGCGGGGACCTCTGAGTGTTTCTGGTGTTTAGTGTTTACGGGGACCTCTGAGTGTTTCTGGTGTTTAGGGTTTGCGGGGACCTCTGAGTGTTTCTGGTGTTTAGTGTTTGCGGGGACCTCTGAGTGTTTCTGTTGTTTAGGGTTTGCGGGGACCTCTGAGTGTTTCTGGTGTTTAGGGTTTGCGGGGACCTCTGAGTGTTTCTGGTGTTTAGTGTTTGCGGGGACCTCTGAGTGTTTCTAGTGTTTAGTGTTTGTTGAGCTTCATGCGGTGACGACAGTTAAGTTTAGACACTTAAAAGACTAGTTAAGAAAAAGGACTGTGGTTTGGGGTTAAACAGCGGTCCCCTTAAGTAGTACTCCCGGGACACAAACTACAACTAACCCTTTCTGTAAACTTTAAACTAAACTAGCAAACATGATTGTTTTCAGAAAAGTGAACCAGCCTTATGCTGTGAAACAGAAATTCAAGGAAGCAGTTCCTCAATATGAGACACTTCTATGAAAAAAATTTTCCGCATTTCTACATATTTGTTTTATCAGCTTCTTCGTAGTTTCAAAACATGATGACCCAGTTTTACCCAAATGTATAGAAAGATGAGGGCCAGTGGGGGACCCACCTAGGGAGAGCCCAGACCCACCTAGGGAGAGACACAAATTCCAATTTAACCCCTGCTTAGGGCCACTACTGAAATGGAACCCTGCTCTTCGTTCTTCAGTCAGGGGCATTGTTTGGCCTGACGCAAAAGTGGAGAAAGCCGTTCTTCTGCACAAACTGCCATGACACAAAGCTGGTTAAAAATCGGACAGGTATCCCTTTAGTGTACGCTATATTTAGAATATTTTCAGGGCTATAGCTTGCTGTCAGACAGCCATTTACAACCGGGAACTGACGGCGTTATCTCTGCTCTCTTCAAAGACACCAGACTCCTTTGACAATAACAACAATTTAACCACCTAAAACACGATGGGAAGTTGCTGCCTCCATCGCTCAGTTAGTTAGTGTTATTGTGGGACTTTGGTGTTTTAAAGGGTTAGTTCGAATTTATTGGGCCATAATCTGAGGGGTTAGGAGAGAAAGTACAGAAGATAAATAAATTCCAGATAAATTATATCTGTAGATTTGAAAATATGCAGTTTGGCTTACAAGAAGTGCAATAAAACCACGTTGCGGCAAGAGCTCGATATCATCCAAAACTGGGTTTATATTCACTTTAAACAAACAACTTGTGTGTATGAGTGTGAATTGTCAAGTGTTACTAAAGAGATGTTAGCTATGTTAGAGTAAAGTCTCTAACAGGTTTTTCTCTCTCTGCCGGTCTGTCTGTCTGTCTCTCTCTCTCTCTCTCTGCCGGTCTGTCTGTCTGTCTCTCTCTCTCTCTCTGCCGGTCTCTCTGTCTGGCTCTCTGCCTGTCTGTCTTTCTCTCCGTATTTGTCTGTCTGTCTCTCTCTCTCTCTCTCTCTCTCTCTCTCTCTCTCTCTCTCTCTCTCGCTCTCTCTCTCTCTCTCTCTCTGTCTGTCCGGTACAAAAACCAGCTACTTGTACCATGCTATCATATGCTAACATATGCTAACATGCTCTGTGTGTCTCTGTTGTTTAGATCATGTGAACCTGGAGATCCCCGCTCTCCCGATGATGACAGGAGATGATGTCACATTGCGCTGCAGGTCAAGATACAAAGACCGGTCTATCTGGAGAGAGCGTGTGATTGGAGAAGAGAAGAAAGTAGATTATCTGCGCCAGAGTTCACCTCAGCAGCGTCCAACTGTCTATGTTTTGTGTCTCTTATTAGGGGTGTGCCAAAAAATTGATTCACAGAAGAATCTAGATTCTCATTTGCAACGATTCAGAATCGATCTGAAATGTCCAAGAATCGATTTAATAAATAAATAAAATCAGCTGGCTGTTCGCCTCCATTTTTGTAACTAGCCTATCTGGACGTCCGGACGTCACCACGCAGCCGGATTTTGAACGTGAGCGGTAAATCACTAGAACAAAGAGGAAGCAAATATGGATGAGAGGGAGATCCAACCAGCCCCGTCTTCACTTAAAGCTAAAGTTTGGCGTAATTTCGGTTTTTACCGAATGCCTGGAAGCACTGCGCTGGACATGACACACACAGTGTGCAAGCTTTGCAAAACGAAGACCAAGTACTTCGGCAGCACAACAAATGCGCGGGCTCATATTAATAGGCATCACTCGGAGCTCAGCGACACAGAGCAGCCGCCAGCTGCAGACCAACGCACACTGCAGTGCTTCACGAAACTTCCTGCCAACTCCGAGAGGGCAAAAAAAATAACTCGGTCTATCGCCTGCTTCATCGCCAAAGACCTAAGGCCTTACAGTGTGGTGGAGAACGAGGGGTTCGTCTGCATGTTACAGACAGCAGAGCCGAGGTACACCATACCGTCCCGCAAGTTTTTCACTGAGACAGCTGTGCCACAGCTTTACAATGAAACTAAAAGAAAGGTCGCCAGTGCCCTAACCGAAACGACCAGAGTGGCACTAACATGTGATGCATGGACATCAAGAGCAACCAAGTCTTTTGTGACATTCACCGCTCACTACATAACTGATACGTGGGTGCTCGAATCCCGTGTTTTGCAAACTCGTGTGATGCACGAGAGCCATACAGCCGTAAATGTCAATGCCATGTTTCACTTCGTTGCTAATTAATGGGAGCTGACGGTCTCGGATCTGGTGATTGTGACTGATAATGCTGCCAACACAGATTGACAACTTGGCACACATTACATGTTTTGCCCATACTCTCAACCTGGCTGCACAACGAGCTCTGAAGCTCACCACGGTGTCACGACTGCTTGGGAGGATCAGGCGAATTACTGGTTTCTTCCACCGCAGCGCCATTGCAAATCATGAACTGCTGGAAAAGCAGAAACTTCTGCAGTTACCGGTGCACAAACTGAAAACGGATGTCGCTACACGCTGGAACAGCGCGCTGGACATGATAGAACGATTCCTAGAGCAGCAGCCTGCTATTTGTGCCGCGCTGCTCTCCCCCCAGGTGAGAAAATCTGGAAGTGACATCTGCACACTCAGCGACACTGACATCTCCACTGCTGAGGAAATAGCATCGGCGCTGAAACCAATGAAAGACGCAACCCACATAATGTCAGAGGATTCTACGCCTACACTCTCAGTTATTGCTCCTTTGCATGCTCAATTGCTGCACGACACGGAGGCAGCTGGCGTTGCTGCTGCTGACACACCAGTTATTCGGGAAATCAAACTGGCAATCCACGATGATCTGGGGAAAAGATACAGTTCTGCACGGGATAAGCGCATGCTGTACTCTGCTTCCTTTTTGGACCCCAGATTCAAGGCCCTGCCTTTCCTCACTGAGGAGGACCAGCTGGAAATCCATGCCAATGTAGTTGCAGAGGCTGCAGCACTTGAGGTAAATTATCTGTTCTTGAGTAATATATATTTTCTAAAATGTGTAAGACATTTATGCTTGCTGAAAATGGATGTAATATTTAAAGGTGTTAACTGTAATCTTACACTGCAAAATAATAACTTAAAAAGGACATCTATCTGAATCACGTCATCCACAAGCGACAGCAGTCGGCGGGGACGAGGCAGCCGGCAGCTGCCTTCAACCTCCTACCTAACAGTCGGCTCTATCGCCTAGTTTTTATTATACTAATAAAGTGTTTTTAAAACCAAAGATACATTTTTACGTGTAAGTAAGTATTAGCCTCACGCTAATTTATCAAGACTAGGCCTACCGGCTAAACTAACGCTTCATGGCAACCTCTACACCTGGCGAGTCCCCACTCCCCCTCAGGATTTCCTCGTTGTTTAATAATACAAACAAAGAAATTGCTGACCTCAGGGAAGATGTTCGTCGGCTTTCCGAGGACTTAAAAACCAAAGATGCTTTGTTAACCGCCTGCTTGGACGTGGCTCATAATCAGTCGCTCTGGATCTCATCTCTCTCGGCGGCCTTCCAGGATACCGCGCCATGGGACCCAGCTGCCTGCCCACGCCCATCGTCCTGCTCGACACCGGTTATCAAGCCACCCTGGACAGGGTAGGGCTCCATCGCCTCCTGCCCTCAGCCTCTCCAACCGCTTCAATGCCTTGTCGGAGTCGGAGCCGGTGGCGGCCAATGCGGCTCACCGGGCTTGCCCCGCTTCAAAGCAGACTGACCAGCCGTCGTCACGGAAGACGATTACTACCGCGCGGCGAAAGCTTCTGAGGGATGCAGTAGTCAGACGGTCCGGTGGCCTACACTGCCTGGATCAGCCAAATGACAACGTTCCTCAAAAACAATCTCCCCAACCGAACGGTAAGCAATCTTCCTCTTCTTTTCCCTGCCCATCTGAAACCGACACTGACTGTTTTGCTCCCGTCACCGGCTATCCACACCCCCCCACTCCTCGTCCGCTCTTCCCCCTAACCACAGTAATTATTGGGGACTCCATCACTAGAGACCTACGGTTTCATAATGCTGTCACACACTGTTTTCCCGGAGCCAAAGTTGCAGACATCCTGGCTAAAGTTACGGACCTGATACCCTCATTCCCGACCTCTATCAAACGCATCGTGGTCCATTGTGGACATAACGACATGTCCACTCGGATTCAGGAGTGTGAGCGCACAAGGCGAGACTTTACCACTCTCATTGAGGCTTTAAAAAGCACTGGGAAGTCGGTTTTTATTTCGGGCCCACTTCCATCTCTAGGTCGCGGATCATGCCTCTTTAGTAGACTACTCTCCCTTAACACCTGGCTCCAGCTCACATGCAGCATTCACAAGATAGGTTTTATTGACAACTTCAATCTGTTTTGGGAACGTGGCTCCCTGTTCAGCAGGGATGGGATTCATCCCAATACACGCGGAAGCCAGATGCTACGTGGAAATTTGCACCACGCCCTGCATACCCAGACCTCTGATTGACTGTTTACATCCCGTAAACACTCCCACAAGCACACTGACCAGACACACTCTCCCAAAGTCAATAATCAGAGATACAGCGCTACACGCCCCTCTGTGCTCCCTTCAGAGCAATCACCCATTCATAATCCCATAACCACCGTGTCTGTCCCCCGACTGAGACCGTTTAAACAAAACACTAATAAAAGAGGTGCTATACTAAACAACCTAATTGGAATTAAAACAACCACTGCAACGATAGAACAGAATAGGAAAATCAAATGTGGACTATTAAATATTAGATCTCTGTCATCGAAAGCATTATTGGTAAACGAATTGATATTAGATAACCACATTGATTTATTCTGCCTCACCGAAACCTGGCTGGGCCATGACGAATATGTTAGTTTAAACGAAGCCACTCCTCCCAGTCATAATAATACCCAAATTCCACGAGGCTCAGGCCGAGGAGGGGGAGTTGCAGCCATATTTGACTCGAGCCTGTTAATTAATCCTAAACCTAAACTAAATTACAATTCGTTTGAAAGCCTTGTTCTTAATCTTCAACACCCAACATGGAAAACAGTACAGCCAATTATATTCGTTGTTGTTTACCGAGCACCAGGTCCATATTCTGAGTTTTTATCTGAATTCTCAGAGTTTTTATCATGCGTAGTCCTTCAATCAGACAAAGTACTTATTGTAGGTGATTTTAATATCCATGTGGACGTTGACAGCAATAGCCTTAGTACTGCTTTCAATTCACTGTTAGATTCTATTGGTTTCTGTCAGAGTGTGCATAAGGCCACGCACTGTTTTAACCACACCCTTGACCTTGTGCTAGAATATGGCATCAAAATTGACGATTTAATAGTATTTCCGCAGAATC
This sequence comes from Sander lucioperca, assembly GCF_008315115.2. Lineage (NCBI taxonomy): Eukaryota > Metazoa > Chordata > Actinopteri > Perciformes > Percidae > Sander > Sander lucioperca. The sequence goes on from NC_050178.1 coordinate 28,824,397, forward strand.
CTTTATTATCAGATCATTTTTTAATAACTTTCGAATTCCTACTACCAGACTATACGAAACTAAATAAAAGTTTCTACACTAGATGCTTATCTGACAGTGCTATAGCAAAATTTAAGGAAGATATTCCAACAGCACTTAACTCAATGTCATGCCTTAATATAACAGAGGACCGTTATGTTAACTTTAGTCCCTCCCAACTTGATAACTTTGTAGACGCTGCTACGGCCTGCCTACGGACTACTTTAGACTCTGTTGCTCCTCTCAAAAAGAAGATGATGAAGGAAAGGAAATTAGCACCTTGGTATAACTCCCAAACTCGTAAATTAAAGCAAATCTCACGAAAACTTGAAAGTAAATGGCGTTCCACCAAACTGGAAGAATCTCGTGTGGATTGGCAAGATAGTCTAAAAAATTATAGGAGGGCCCTCAGAAATGCCAGATCAGACTACTACTCAATACTAATAGAAGAAAATAAGAACAACCCAAGGTTTCTTTTCAGCACTGTAGCCAGGCTGACAAAGAGTCATAGCTCTGTTGAGCCATCTATTCCTATAGCTCTGAGCAGTGATGACTTCATGACCTTTTTTAATGATAAAATTATAACAATTAGAGAAAAAATTCATCACCTTCTGCCCACAGCTTCTAACGGTTCACCATTGGGCGCAGGAGGGCTAGAAAGAACGATAAGACCTGATACTTATTTAGACAGCTTTTATCCTTTAGACCTCCAACAATTAATGTTAAGGATCTCTTCAGCTAAGCCAACTACCTGTCTCTTAGACCCCATTCCAACGAGGCTACTTAAAGAAGCACTACCCATGGTCAATACCACATTACTAGATACGATCAATATGTCCTTATTAACGGGTCACGTACCGCAGTCTTTTAAAGTAGCTGTGATAAAACCTATTCTGAAAAAACCCACTCTCGACCCTGAGGTCTTAGCCAACTATAGACCTATATCAAACCTCCCCTTTCTCTCCAAAATCCTTGAGAAGGTAGTCGCTAATCAATTGTGTGACTTTCTGCATAGAAATAGTCTATTTGAAGACTTTCAGTCAGGATTTAGAATGCATCATAGCACAGAGACGGCACTGGTGAAAATCACTAACGACCTTCTAACTGCTGCTGACAAAGGACTTGTCTCCATACTTGTCTTATTAGATCTTAGTGTTGCTATTGCTACACTATTGACCATACCATCCTCTTACAGAGACTGGAATATTTAGTTGGCATTAAAGGAATCGCACTAAGCTGGTTTAAGTCCTACTTCTCTGAGCGATCCCAATTTGTTAATATTAACGATAAACCATCCAAATACGCTAAAGTTAGCCATGGCGTTCCTCAAGGCTCAGTGCTTGGACCAATTCTATTCTCTTTATATATGCTTCCTCTAGGCAATATTATTAGGAAACACTCAATTAACTTTCACTGTTACGCAGACGACACCCAATTATATCTGTCAATTAAGCCCGACGAAAGCGGTCAGTTAGCTAAACTTCAAGCGTGCATTAAAGATATAAAATCCTGGATGACCCACAATTTTCTGATGTTAAACTCAAACAAAACGGAAGTTATTGTGCTGGGACCCAAGCACCACCGAACTTCATTATTTAAAGACATAGCTACCCTAGATGGTATTGCCCTGGCCTCCAGCACTACTGTCAGAAATCTAGGAATCATTTTTTACCAGGATCTATCCTTTAACGCCCACTTAAAACAAACCTCTAGAACAGCCTTTTTCCATCTTCGTAACATTGCCAAAATCAGGAACATCCTCTCGCAAAACGATGCTGAAAAACTAGTCCATGCATTCGTTACTTCCCGGCTGGACTACTGTAATTCTTTACTATCAGGCTGCTCAAATAAGTCCCTCAAGACCCTCCAGCTGATCCAGAATGCTGCAGCACGTGTTCTGACAAGAACTAACAAAAGAGATCACATTTCTCCTGTATTAGCTTCTCTGCATTGGCTTCCTGTAAAATCCAGGATTGAATTTAAAATCCTTCTCCTGACCTACAAAGCACTACATGGTCAAGCACCATCATACATAGAAGAGCTCTTAGTACCTTATTGTCCCACTAGAGCACTACGCTCCCAGAACTCAGAGCTACTTGTGGTTCCTAGAGTCTCTAAAAGTAGAATGGGAGCCAGAGCCTTCAGCTATCAGGCTCCTCTCCTGTGGAACCAGCTCCCAACTTGGGTTCGGGGGGCTGACACCGTCGCCACATTTAAGAATAAACTGAAAACCATCATCTTTGATAAAGCTTATAGTTAGGGAGTGAGGAGTTGCAGCATAGTAGAGTAGAGTAGAGGGAGGCAGGAAGTACAAGCCCGTTCCGGCAGGGGAGAGTACGAGCCCGGTCCAGGGACCCTCTCTTTAGCCTGCCTCTCTTAGTTATGCTATTATAACTCTAGACTGCTGTGGGAAGCTCCTACCAAGGACATTATGAGCTACTCCCTCTTCTCTCTTTTAACTTGTCTCCTTTTTGTGTGCATCTTAGTCCCAGAAATGCCTGTTACTAACCTATCTCTGGGGAGTTTTCTCCCCGGAGTCCCTTTGCTTCTTCTTCACCCAGAACATCGCCTTGGAATTGGGTGGCACCTACACCGGGGTCCTGGGTGCAGCTGACGCTATGGACTTACTACACCCTGCTACGCTCTGTGATTCCCCGCAGTGTCCGACTGCGTCCTGCCGCGTCCAACCACTTCCACCCAGGCTGCTGTGCCACACTACACCCCGTAACGCCCTGCTGTGCCCTACTAAGACATGAACTACTACGACTACCATTGTGATCACTGTTTCACTATCTTTATTATGACTATTATTGCCACCATTCACCACTCCCCCAACTGGTGCCGTCAGACACCGCCTACCAAGAGCCTGGGTCTGTCCGAGGTTTCTTCCTAACAAAAAAGGGAGTTTTTCCTTGCCACTGTCGCTATAGCTACTGCTAATGCTTGCTCTTGAGGCAACCACTGTAATAGTTGGGGCTTCGTAAACTACAGAGTTTGGTCTAGACCTACTCTATCTGTAAAGTGTCTCGAGATAACTCTTGTTATGATTTGATACTATAAATAAAATTGAATTGAATTGAATTGAATTAAATTCATCACAATTATGTAAGTATCTGGAAATTTGCCTCGGGGCGAGGGCTTCGATAATAACCTCTCTCTTTTTTGACCATACATGTGTTTGCATCCCTGTAATTGATTATGACTGACATGATTGTTGAATTGAAAGTGGTCTCAGGTGAGGGGCCAGACAAAGAATGGTTCAAAAACCCTATGAAAAAACGAGGTAGAGATGATGTGACCCTGCCCGGAGGAAGCCCGGGGCCCCCGTCTGGAGCCAGGCCCAGATGGAGGGCCCGTCAGCGAGCGCCTGGTGGCCGGGTTTGCCACGGAGCCCGGCCGGGCACAGCCCGAAAAAGCTACGTGGCACCTCTCTCTCCAACCCATGGGCCCACCACCTGTGGGAGGAACCGCTGGGGTCGGGTGCGCTGCCACATGGGTGGCAGTGAAGGTCAGGGGCCTCGACGGACCAGACCCGGGCAGCAGACGCTGGCTCTGGGGACGTGGAACGTCACCTCTCTGTGGGGGAAGGAACCGGAACTTGTGCGGGAGGTGGAGCGCTACCAGTTGGATCTGGTGGGGCTTACCTCTACGCACAGTCTCGGTTCTGGAACCATACTCCTGGATAGGGGTTGGACTCTTTTCTTCTCCGGAGTTGCCCAGGGTGTGAGGCGCCGGGCGGGTGTGGGGATACTCACAAGCCCCCGGCTGAGCGCCGCTACGTTGGAGTTTACCCCGGTGGACGAGAGGGTCGCCTCCCTACGCCTGCGGGTTGTGGGGGGGGAAAACTCTGACTATTGTTTGTGCGTATGCACCAAACAAGAGCTCGGAGTATTCGGCCTTCTTGGAGACCTTGAATGGAGTCCTGTATGGGGCTCCAGTGGGGGACTCCATAGTTCTGCTGGGGGACTTCAACGCACACGTGGGCAATGATGGAGACACATGGAGAGGCGTGATTGGGAGGAACGGCCTCCCTGATCTAAACCAGAGTGGTTGTTTGTTGTTGGACTTCTGTGCTAGTCATGGATTGTCTATAACGAACACCATGTTCGAACATAGGGATGCTCATAAGTGTACTTGGTACCAGAGCACCCTAGGCCAAAGGTCAATGATCGATTTTATAATCGTTTCATCTGATCTGAGGCCGTATGTTTTGGACACTCGGGTGAAGAGAGGGGCAGAGCTGTCAACTGATCACCATCTGGTGGTGAGTTGGGTCAGAGGGTGGGGGAAGACTCTGGACAGACCTGGTAAACCCAAACGGGTAGTGCGGGTGAACTGGGAACGTCTGGAGGAGGCCCCTGTCCGACAGACTTTCAACTCACACCTCCGGCGGAGCTTTTCGTGCATCCCTGTGGAGGCTGGGGGCATTGAACCCGAGTGGACAATGTTCAAAGTTTCCATTGCTGAAGCTGCGGCGGGGAGCTGTGGTCTTAGGGTCTTAGGTGCCTCAAGGGGCGGCAACCCACGAACACCGTGGTGGACACCGGTGGTCAGGGAAGCCGTCCGACTGAAGAAGGAGTCTTTCTGGGATATGTTATCCCAGAGGACTCCGGCGGCAGTTGCAAGGTACCGAAGGGCCCGAAGGGCTGCAGCCTCTGCCGTAAAAGAGGCAAAGCAGCGGGTGTGGGAGAAGTTCGGAGAAGACATGGAGAAGGACTTTCGGTCGGCACCAAGGTGCTTCTGGAAAACCGTTCGCCACCTCAGGAGGGGGAAGCAGGGAAACATCCAAGCTGTGTACAGTAAGGATGGGACGCTGTTGACCTCAACTGAGGAGGTAATAGGGCGGTGGAAGGAGCACTTTGAGGAACTCCTAAATCCGACTAATACGCCCTCTATGGTAGAGGCAGAGCTGGAGGATGATGGGGGATTGTCGTCAATTTCCCTGGTGGAAGTTGCTGAGGTAGTTAAACAACTCCACAGTGGCAAAGCCCCAGGGATTGATGAGATCCGTCCAGAAATGCTTAAAGCTCTGAGTGTGGAGGGGTTGTCTTGGTTGACACGCCTCTTCAACATTGCGTGGAAGTCGGGGACGGTGCCTAAGGAGTGGCAGACCGGGGTGGTGGTTCCCCTTTTCAAAAAGGGGGACCAGAGGGTGTGTGCCAATTACAGGGGTATCACACTTCTCAGCCTCCCCGGTAAAGTCTACTCCAAGGTGCTGGAAAGGAGGGTTCGGTCGATAGTCGAACCTCAGGTTGAAGAGGAACAATGCGGATTCCGTCCTGGTCGTGGAACAACGGACCAGATCTTTACTCTTGCAAGGATCCTGGAGGGAGCCTGGGAGTATGCCCAACCGGTCTACATGTGTTTTGTGGATCTGGAGAAGGCGTATGACCGGGTCCCCCGGGAGATACTGTGGGAGGTGCTGCGGGAGTATGGGGTGAGGGGGTCCCTTCTCAGGGCCATCCAATCTCTGTACGACCAAAGCGAGAGCTGTGTCCGGGTTCTCGGCAGTAAGTCGGACTCGTTTCAGGTGAGGGTTGGCCTCCGCCAGGGCTGCGCTTTGTCACCAATCCTGTTTGTAGTATTTATGGACAGGATATCGAGGCGTAGTCGGTGTGGAGAGGGGTTGCAGTTCGGTGAGCTGGGGATCTCATCGCTGCTTTTTGCGGATGATGTGGTCCTGATGGCATCATCGGCCTGTGACCTTCAGCACTCACTGGATCGGTTCGCAGCCGAGTGTGAAGCGGCTGGGATGAGGATCAGCACCTCTAAATCGGAGGCCATGGTTCTCAGCAGGAAACCGATGGAGTGCCTTCTCCAGGTAGGGAATGAGTCCTTACCCCAAGTGAAGGAGTTCAAGTACCTTGGTGTCTTGTTCGCGAGTGAGGGGACAATGGAGCGGGAGATTGGTCGGAGAATCGGCGCAGCGGGTGCGGTATTACATTCAATTTATCGCACCGTTGTGACGAAAAGAGAGCTGAGCCAGAAGGCAAAGCTCTCGATCTACCGGTCAGTTTTCGTTCCTACCCTCACCTATGGTCATGAAGGCTGGGTCATGACCGAAAGAACGAGATCCAGGGTACAAGCGGCCGAAATGGGTTTCCTCAGGAGGGTGGCTGGCGTCTCCCTTAGAGATAGGGTGAGAAGCTCAGTCATCCGTGAGGAGCTCGGAGTAGAGCCGCTGCTCCTTCGCGTCGAAAGGAGCCAGTTGAGGTGGTTCGGGCATCTGGTAAGGATGCCCCCTGGGCGCCTCCCTAGGGAGGTGTTCCAGGCACGTCCAGCTGGGAGGAGGCCTCGGGGAAGACCCAGGACTAGGTGGAGGGATTATATCTCCAACCTGGCCTGGAAACGCCTCGGGATCCCCCAGTCGGAGTTGGTTAATGTGGCTCGGGAAAGGGAAGTTTGGGGTCCCCTGCTGGAGCTGCTACCCCCGCGACCTGTTACCGGATAAGCAGACGAAGATGGATGGATGGATGGATGGATGATTGTTGAATTGTTTCTGTAGAGACAAGTGAACTCAGAAGAGGCTGAGGTTGAGTCTGAGACACCACAGCAAGAAGAAGGCCCTGCTCCAAAAAGAAAGCCCTCTGCACTGGTCACGCTATTGGGCAAGACATTTACTGAGGTCAGTGTTGTCCCTAGATCTGCCAGCTCCAGAGCTGAAGAGGAACTGAAGAAGTATCTTGAAGCCCCTCCCCTGTCTCTGGCAGAGAACCCGCTCAGCTGGTGGAGGACCCATCAGACAGCTTTTCCTCTCTTAGCTGAACTGGCTAAGCGATACTTGTGTATCCCTGGCACTAGCGTTGCAGCTGAGAGAGTTTTCTCCACCGCTGGAGAAATAGTGACAGCACAGCGAAGCAGTCTCACTCCTGCACATGTTGATCAGCTTCTTTTCCTGCAAAAGAACCTGAATGTTGCATCTGCAAATGGACAGTAACCTTGGACACAGTTCATGTCCAGTTTTTTTCATGATTTGTTGAAAATCATATAATCAGTTACACAGTTTACAGTTCTATTGTTGCAAGAGACACTGTCATGAACATTTCAGAGACAGGTAGCTTAGGGGTACTATTTTTCATTTTGAAAGAAGCACTTTATTTTCATAACTTGTTATTCTTTAAGTTACTGAGTCTGACTGAGAAATATAGATGCTTTTTTTGTCTTCACCGGTTATGTTCTACATGATATTTGTGGTAAACTGCAACTTTCCTGGGAAATGCATCTATTTTCAACCATTTTGTATTATGAAGAAGCACTTTATTTTTGTTCCAACTTATTTTATAGCTAGCTACTAATGAGTAGCAATTGAGAACCAGACAATGTTTTTGATAAAAGGCACTTCCCTGAGAATTGAACTTAATAAATGTGAAAAAGACACTTTAATGTCTCCGTTTGTCATTCTGTATAGCAAAGCAGATGAGAGTAGATCATGATCAGAAACCCGATTAGAAATCATTATGGATAAAATCGAATCGTTTTGAATCGAAAATCTTTTTGATTCGAAAATCGATTTTGAATCGAATCGTGGCCTCAAGAATTGGAATCGAATTGAATCGTGAGATGGTAAAAGATTCCCACCCCTACTCTTTATGGTCATTTTGTGTATCTCTGTGGCCATTTTCAAGTCTTTTTGTGGTTGGTTCCTAGACTGGGTAAATCCCGCCCACTCTGCCAGCGATTTGATTTCGCCCTGCAGCTCAGTCTGGAAACCTGTACATTTATCTCTCCTGCTTCCATTCACAATTTTGCGCTTTGCTTGGCTATCACCAGACCAGTTGTGTACCCTAAATGGGTGTAACTTTGTGTTAAGAACCAATCAGGTTGGTTGATATTTGTAAGTTGAAGAAAACAGAAGCTGTCGTTTGATACTGAGAGGTTTGATATGTTTGTGCAGAGACTGACAACATGAAGACTTCATCATATGTGTCTCTGCTGCTCGGTGAGTCTAAATTCATTCATTCACCACTTCATCAGAACTTCAACTCTCTCCTCCGGATAAAAAAAAGATGTATTGTATGTGTTTGGTTGAAAAGTTATTAAAGATCACTGAATGATGGTAAAGCAGCAAAGATCATGTTTTCATTTTATTAGTCTCTTTATGCTAGTTGTTTTGTCTCTTTGTGGATTTTATATAGATATGATTATATATGTTAAAATCAAAGTTATTAGATATTGACGTTCAAATGATAAAAGTGGAACAGTTGATTATGAAACAATAAAGAAGTTGTTCCACAGTTTTGACGGCAGGAAATAAAACCGATCATTGCTTATCGACGACTTTAATAACTTATTTTATGGCTTTTTGTATAAATTATAAAGATCATAGAAAAAAACACTGACAGTAAGAAACGCACAACATTCATCACACTTTAAATCTCTAACCGCTACTTTCAATAAGTCGTTATTTTAATTGAAACAGTGTAAATTATGGGGAAGAGATGCTCTCCTCTTCCCGCTCTCTGTAATCAGATTACTCGAGTTTGAAGGTAACATTGCTACCTGTTAACAGTGTAAACTCAAACAGTCAACAGTGACTGAAAAGTCTGAGGCAAAAGCTTCTGTAACGTTTCTATTACCGTCCTTCCTGAAATATATGAACTCAGCTGGAGGTGTGAAACGTTCACTACTGTTGGTGTCTCTTCTCCTTTTCTTCCTTCAAACATTAAGTTTTCATATCGATGAATGTCTTCATGAAACCTGATCACCACATTAACAGTTTTGATATTAATAATAATATGTTGCAGGTGTGCTGCTGTTTGGACTGACTGTGTCTGCAGGTGAGCTGACACTAAATAATAATGAAAATATAAAATTATAAACATACAGTATCAAAGTGTAAACTCAAACAGTAAACAGACTAAAAAGGCAAAAGCTTCTATATGCCTCTCCTCTGTTACTATTGGTTAATAATACATAAAGCTGTCTGTCTGTCTCTCTCTCTCTGTCTCTCTCTCTGTCTGTCTGTCTGTCTGTCTCTCTGCTGGTCTGTCTCTCTCTCATTCTGTCTTCTGTCTGTCTCTCTCTCTCTCTCTCTCTCTCTCTCTCTCTCTCTGCCTGTCTGTCTTTCTCTCTGTGTCTGTCTTCTGTCTGTCTTTCTCTCTGTGTCTGTCTGTCTCTCTCTCTCTCTCTCTCTCTGTGTCTGTGTGTCTCTCTCCCTGTCTGTCTGTGCTGCAGTGTTTGTGGATGTCAGTCCAAACCGTGCTCAGTTCCTCCAAGGGGAGAGTGTGTCTCTGAGGTGTGCAAGAGGACATCCAGGACATCCATCCAGCATCTCTGCTGGATGGAGGCTGAAGAGGGCAGATGCCTACGGTGGACAGACTCAGTCATGTGATGAAGATCAACAGGACTTTGGGATGTTCGCTGGTTCCTCCTGCATCGTCTCCAATCTCTCTCCAGCTGCAGACAACAGCATCTACTGGTGTGAAGACAAAGCTGGGACGAAGAGCGGCAATCTCCGAATCCATGTGTCTGGTACAAAAACCAACTTCTTGTACTATGCTATCATATGCTAACATATGCTAACATGCTCCGTGTGTCTCTGTTGTTTAGATCAAGTGATCCTGCAGATTCCCGCTCTCCCGGTGATGACAGGAGATAAAGTCACGTTGCGCTGCAGGTCAAGCTACAAAGGCTGGTCTTTCAAGATAGAGCGTGTGATTGGAGAAGAGAAGAAAGTAGATTATCTGCCGCCAGAGTTCACCATCAGCAGTGTCCAATGGTCTGACGAAGGCGACTACAGCTGCAGTGCTGTGGACTCCGACATGATGATGCTGTCCGGAGAGAGCAGGCTGACTGTCAGAGGTCAGGACAACTCAAACATTGTCACGAAAATGGTTTAACGCAGGGAGACGACAACAAACAGACACACGCTTTCACAACAACGGCTTTCTATCATATACTACGAAATGAGGCGACCGTCGGCCGGTCACATGACGCCGGTTACAGACAGTTGAGTTTAGCCGAGATAAAGTGAGCAGCATGCAGCGACGACACCAAAACGACTAGTTAGGATTAGAAAAAAGATTGTGGGTCAGTTCCTCCGTACATATGGAATATGTAACTGTCGAGAGAGAGTCCAAACACGCCCAAACCTCATATCTCATCAACATTCTGGTATACTGGACATAAACAGGAGGCAGCGTGGAGACTCCGCCCGCTGCTGGTAGTTGTCATGGTAACGTTAGAAGCTTTAGTCTCAGAGAACGAGACGTCGTGACCGATAAGACCCAATCAGGAGAAGAAACGTTAGCGTCAGCGTCTGTGTTGCCAACAGTCTCCGTTTGGAAAACAACCCCGCAGATTCCAAACCAAAACGGGTCAGAAGTGTTTCCAAATGTCTCCGGTTTAGGGGCTCGGAAACGCCAGAGCAGGGGGAACGAGAGGGGGAAACGCCAGAGCAGGGGGAATGAGAGGGGGAAACGCCAGTGCAGGGGGAATGAGAGGGGGAAACACCAGAGCAGGGGGAATGAGAGGGGGAAACGCCAGAGCAGGGGGAATGAGAGGGGGAAACACCAGAGCAGGGGGAATGAGAGGGGGGAAACGCCAGAGCAGGGGGAATGAGAGGGGGAAACACCAGAGCAGGGGGAATGAGAGGGGGAAACGCCAGAGCAGGGGGAATGAAAGGGGGAAACACCAGAGCAGGGGGAATGAGAGGGGGGAACGTCAGTGCAGGGGGAATGAGAGGGGGGAACGCCCAAGCAGGGGGAATGAGATGGGGGAAACGCCAGAGCAGGGGGAATGAGAGGGTGAAACGTAGCAGAAGATATTCGTTTTTAAACCAAAACGTAGCAGTGTAAATGTAGCCTCAGAGACCTCACAGATTTTGGAAGTCCTGAAATAGAAACTCATTATTAACTCACTCTTTTTGTCCACAGATCCTCCTGCAACCACCTCCCTCCCTCCTTCCTCCCTCCCTCCTACCTCCCTCCTTCCTTCCTCCCCCCCTCCTTCCTCCCCCCCTCCTTCCTCCCACTCCCTGCCTCCCCCTCTGTCTGTTTTCAGAGTATTGCTCCCCCTGCTGGCTTTCTGTCTGTACTGCATCTCTGCAGGTGTGATGGTGTTCATCTGCTGCAGCAGGAAGAAGACAGGTGACACCAACACCGTCACACACACACACACACACACACACACACACACACACACACACACACACACACACACACACACACACACACACACATGTTTGTTTCACTACCTTTGTGGGGACCTGTCATTGACATAATGCATTCCCTAAATGCCTAACCTTAACCCTTACCCTCACCCTAACCATAACCTAATTCTAACCCTAACCCTAAAACCAAGTCTTAACCCTCAAACAGCCCTTTAACCTTGTGGGGTCCAGCATTTTTGGCCCCACAAGGCTGTGCAGACCCCACAAGTATACTGTATCCCCCTGGTTTTTGGACCGCACAAATATAGTAAAACAAGCACACACACACACACACACACACACACACACACACACACACACACACACACACAGACACACAGATACACACACACAGACACAGACACACACACGAACACACACGCATGCACACACAGAAACACACAGACACACACAGACACACACACACACACACACACACACACACACACACACACACACACACACACACACACACACACACACACACACACAAAAGGGGAAGTTGAGATGTTTGATGGTTATTAGAGTCGGGGTGTTTTAACACTTTCTTCTAAATGAGGCGCAGCGAGAAACAAAAACATGTTGCACAAATCTTCTCCAGCTTGTTACACTTTATTCACCAGCAGCATGGTGGCCCAGTGGTTAGCACTGTGGCCTCACAGCAAGAAGGGTCTGGGTTAGAATCCAGGTCGTTCCGGGCCTTTCTGTGTGGAGTTTGTATGTTCTCCCCATGTTTGCATGGGTTTTCTCCGGGTGTGCCGGCCTCCCCCACCATCAAAAAACATGTACTAGGTTCTCCAGTCAGTGCCCTTGAGCAAGGCACTGGCTCAGATCTGGAGTTGGTCCCCGGGCGCTGTGATTGGCTGCCCACTGCTCCCTTGAGGGATGTATTAAATCCAGAGAATGAATTTCGCTACATGTACTGTATGTGAATGTGACAATAAAGTACCTTTACCTTTTACCACCAAACACTGAGCCCAGATTCAGACCGAAGACTTCTAAAATATGACCGAAAACTGACTGAAAAACTGATCGTAAACAGTTTCAGTTAAATATAGCCGAGAAAAAGTGAGCGCCATGCAGCGGCGACAGTTGCGTTTAGACACCAAAACGACTAGTTAAGATTAAAAAAAGATGGTTGTTTGGATTAAAACCCTCTCGGGACATGAACACCCTTTTTCTTTTCTGGAACACGAACCTTTTACTTTTCAGAGAGCTATGTACGAATGCTTCATCATCCTCACCTCTTGGCTCCGCCCACAGGAAGCCAACCAGCCGTCTCCATGGAGATGACTGAGCGTGAGGAAGGTGTGGAGTACGATGACGTCACCACTGAGCATGCCCAGTGAGCCAATCTCTGTACCGTGTGTCTGCATTTACGGTTGAATAAAGAGTTTGATGCAATAAAAGTGTTCTTTCTTTGCCTCAAACTGACTGAAAACTGACCAGAAACCAACTGAAAACTGGCCGTAAACAAGCCGTAATGTAACTGAAAAACTGGCCGTAAAATGACCAAAAACAGTACGGAAACTGACCGAAGACTGGCCAAAAACTGAGCTTTTTTTGTGCAGAAAAGGACACAAACGTCAAGAAAAAATGACAAAGGACAGACTGAAAACTGACCGGAAACAAATTCAAAATGTCATTCTTTTTGTAATTTTTTCTCTCGCTTTTTTTGAGGTTTCTCAAGTTTTTTTTTTTAGATGTTTTTATCGACATTTTTGTCATTTGTTTTTTTGCATTTCTTTTGCGTTTTTGTACCAAAAATTATGGGGATTTTCTTTCAGCCTCATGTTTCGCTTTGTAATATAAAAGTGTTTTTCAATGTTTGTCTATTTTTGTAGGTCATCATTTACAGTCAGCGTCTGCATTGAACAAAGTGTGAAAACGCCTTAAAAGTAAACATCTTAACTTCCTCTTTTAGATTTCCTGTGTTGGTCTTTGACCGTCAGTGAAGTGTATTTAAATCTGGATCAGTGTGGGTGTAACGCCTGAACCTGTAGCTGATTGTTTACCGTATATGGAGATGATATTCAGCTGTTTACTTCAGACACAACCTCTCTCTGTAGGAGGATATAAAACAGCAGATGATTACATTTCTAATTCTTCAGATTTGCATCGTGTCAGAGTTCTGCTCTTCTCCTTCAGACTTTGCGCAGTTTAGCTTTTACATTTCTACATTTAATCCTTTTTACTGAAAGAAAACCAGAGGACTGAAGGACAGAAGTTCTTCTGTTTTTGGATCTTTGCGCCTGAAACTTTTCTGCACCAACTCTTCGGTAAGAAAACCCTCTCTGACTCTCCTCTCTAACTTTATTTTTATTCTTTATTGCAAGAAAAGTATGTGATGAATCTGCAGCTCTTCTCTAATCTCTTTGCTCTGTTTGAACTGAACCCAAACTGTCCGGTTGGTTTGGGGCAATGTGACTTTTTTTTTTTTTTTTTTTTTTTTTTTTAAATCACTTTTTTTTGAAGGTTTTCTTTACTTCATTTTTTGTTTGCTGCTCACTTTCAAATTTTTTTGTTTTTGTCGTCTTTTTTTCCAGAATTTCTTGACGCTTTCGCTGCACGCTTTTAATAAAAAGCCTGAACACAATATGTGATACATTTCTCTGCATTTTGTAATAAATCATTACATAATGCTGCGGATCTTACAGAAGGCGAAGGGTTGTAATAACACGGTGCATCAGTCTAAGTAATAACCAACCAGAACGGATGTTTTCTTCTCTTCTGGCTTTGAAAGACATTTGAAGAAAGAAAATCTAAAAGTAATAGATAATATAAACTTAGCACAAAAAGTAAGGAAATTTGTGTTTGGTAGATTATTTCTCTGTGGTAACAATGCTTTTTGGCAATAAATCTTATACCGTTGGAAAGCCTGTTTAGTTCCCTTTCAAATGGTGCCCCATCGCATTTGTGGGATGAGCAGCAGCGCTGAGTATGTGGGTTGCGCTCATGAAAAATTTGCCAAATCTTCTCTGCCAATGCCAAACAGCTTATTCTGCCATTGACTCGTTTGGTGTTTGGTGGATTGGATGATTCTGCCTACGGCGTAGGGTCAAAGTGTGGAGAAGACGCGGAGAACGCTATGCTGATTGCTGCACCGATAGAGTAACACCTTTTGGTGGAGGCAGTGTGATGGTGTGGGGCGGCATCTCCCTCACTGGAAAAACAAGGCTTGTCATCATTGGAGGCAATCTCAACGCAGAGAGATATAGAGATGAGATTCTGCAAACAGTGGCAATCCCATATCTCCACAGTCTGGGACTGGGCGGGGTTTATCAGAGACTACCTCCAGAATGTGGGAGTGGAGAGGATGGAATGGCCTGCCAGCAGACCTGACCTCAACCCCATTGAACACTTGTGGGATCAGCTTGGGCGTGCTGTTCGTGCCAGAGTGACCAACACGACCACGTTGGCTGACTTGCGACGAATGCTGGTTGAAGAATGGGATGCCATCCCACAGCAGTGTGTGACCAGAGGCCTGTACTACGAATCAAGATCAACATGCCCTGGATTTATTTCAGTTACCTGCGGTAACAACCGCGGTCCTGCATAACCTGTGTCACGACGCTGGTTAACAACTAGTTCAGTCAACCCAGGGTTTCCCAATCCAGCGGCGTGCGCGTTCACATAAAAGAGGCGGTGTTTGCACAGCATGACCAATAGCAAACATCTACCAGAGCCGCATATTTTATATAAGAAAAGCAAACTATAATTCTACATAAATATGAAGAACACAAACACGGTTTTGCAGGCAAAACGCAATACAGTCACTGCTCTACTGCACTACTCTCTCTCCCCCTCTCTCCCTCTCTCTCTCTCTCTCTCTCTCTCTCTCTCTCTCTCTTTCTCCGCCCACCGAGCTCCGCCTGATCTTCTATAAGAACGGTGACGCCGTTATCAGTCGAGTATTGATTGGTCAGTGGACGGTGCTTTTACACCAGTTGATCTCTAATCTCCAACATAACCTGCTCCCGACCAGGTTAGGTGTTCAGCATAAGTTACCACGGCGATTAAACCCGGTAACAAGTGATCCACCGTCGTGGTACAGAAAACCCTGGGTTGAACCTGAAGTTACCTCGTTAACACCAAATCTTGCTTCGTAGTCCAGGCCTCAGGCTGGTGACCAGCATGAGGAGGAGGTGCCAGGCTCTTGTGGCTGTGTATGGTTCTTCCACACGCTACTGAGGCTCCTGTTTGTGGAATAAATAAATTGTTAAATTGCCAATATGTCTTGTTTCTTCAAACTTCAATCATCCAATCCACCAAACACCAAACGAGTCAATGGCAGAATAAGCTGTTTGGCATTGGCAGAGAAGATTTGGCAAATTTTTCATGGGTGCAACCCACATACTCAGCTCTGCTGCTCATCCCACAAATGCATGTTCCTTACAAATGGGGCACCATTTGAAAGGGAACTAAACAGGCTTTCCAACAGTCTAATATTTATTGCCAAAAAGCATTGTTACCACAGAGAAATAATCTACCAAACACAAATGTCCTTACTTTTTGTAGTTCATATATAATATAATAAAACCTGTTTCACCACAACATATTTAACTGCTAATGTGTCATTGTATCTTACACACATTTTGAAATAAAGTATTACAAAATGCAGACATTTATTAGATACTGCATTCAGTGTTTCAGACATTCAGACATCAGCTACAGCGCTCTGTCACAGCTCGGTCGTATCAGCAGGTATTAGATGTGTTTAGCAGTACTTACACTATTGGGAGTACTTACACTACAGCGAGTACTTACACTATTCCTCACGGGGGGGGCAGAAACTACGCACTAAGCACACAAACATGCGAAAGATTACAAATAAAAATATTACGGTGCAAATCCTCCATCATAACAGCAATGCTCCAAGGTCCAAACGCGCCTGGCTTTTAAAGGCAATGGGAGATGATCTCTGATTGGTTGATTGCATGTTATGCCCAAAACACACCTATGAATTAATGAAGACACTAAGTACAACCCTTTTGAAGCATGTACCTGGCGCACAGACCCTTTTTTCCGTCGTCAAACAAGCAAAAGTGGATTTGGACACGCCCTAAACACACCTGCGCCAGGCGCTTCACGCCATGCGCTTAGATGGTTAAAATAGGGCCTCATATATTTAACTCACTGTTTTTTAAGTTCAATACATAAAACATCTCTTCAGAAGTCAATGAGTAATCTTGTTAAATAATACTGATTATGATTTTTTTTCTGTACTGTTGTTATATAGCAAAAAAAACTTAGAATACTTACAAATGGCAGTGCTACACTTTTCGTAGCTTTTTGAACAAATGGTTCATGAGAATAGGGTTAATATATAATAATGAAGTAAACATGTATTACATTGTGACGTTGTTATTACATTGTGAAGTTATTACATTGTGACGTTATTACATAATGCGTTGTTACAAGGTTTTTTCCCACTTTGTGTTCCCAAGACAACCATGAAGATCTCTATCATTGCCGGTGTGCTGCTGCTTTCTGCTGCCGTGATCTCTCTGGATGTCGTGAGAGAAGAAAAAACTCTGGCTGAAAAGTTTATAAATCAGCATATCAACGAGGAGATGAACAGTAACAACTGCACCAAGGTGATGAGTGACAGAGGAATCACGGACTACAACGGCAACTGTAAGCTGATGAATACCTTCATCGGAGCGCCTATCGGAACCGTCAGAGACATCTGTGGGACTGGAGGACAGAAATACTTTAATAAAAAGAAACCTGGTGTTCGTAATCTCAGAAAAAGCAGAGCGCCCTTTAACATTGTTGTCTGCAGACTGAAGGATGCTACTGTCAGTCCTTGTGAGTACGAGGGTGCAGCTTATAACAGGCACATTGTAGTCGCATGTGATGTTAAAGGAGATCCTGTTCACTTTGATAGGTTTCTGTCTTATTATCCAGCTGAGGAATCAGTGGAACTTGTGTCTGTTTTTTAATGCAGTCCTGTTTAATCATTGAGATATCCATGTTTGTAGTCTCTTACAGCCAGACCTTCCTCTACAGCGCTTGTGGAGGAAGGTCTTGCTAGTCCACACAGATACAAATAAGATAATTTCCCAAAATGTTTAGCGCTTGCTTTAACACCACAGACAAAAACACCCTCGAGCAGTTAAATAACATTTCTTACATTCTCTGGCAGCTCTTCCTACCTGCTTCCTCAAGGTGTAGCTGTCATTCATACCAGGAAACAAGTTACCTTTCTCTCCGTCAGTATTTTTTTTAAATGTGTGTGTGTGTGTGTGAACATAGTATGAATCTGCAGCACTTCTCTAATCTCAGGTTTCTCCTTTTCGACACGTTTAGACCTTACTGCCACTTCTTGTACAGGTTTTCTTTTAAGGCTTTTGTCACTTTATAACTCTGTGTTCTCCAGATAGCCATAAAGATCTCAATCTTTGCCGGTGTTCTGCTGCTCAGATGCTATAACGTTTGGTTAGAAGCATATCATCACCAGGATGACTCCTGCCGAATAAATGTGATGAAGGACGGACAAATCAGAGACGGCATCAACTGTAAGAGATTCAATACCTTCATCATAGGGAGGTTTGATGACGTCAAAGCCGTCTGTGGGGCAGGAGGAGCGGCGTACGGTTGGGGTTTTAGAATTAGCAATGCTACTTTCCCAATTGTTGAATGTGAGCTGGTGGATCAGATTCCACCTGCCGTCCCCCCCCGCCCCAAACTGTCAGTACAGAGGTGAAGCTAACAACACAAGAAGAATTATAATCGGATGTGACGCCAACAATCAACCTGCTCACTTTCATGGAAGTGAGTAATCTGTTACTATGAATCAGAGTAATCTGGTACTACCTGATTAATCAGAGTAACTTGTGTCTCCTGTTGAATAAAACACGTGACAGTTTTTAACGCCGTCATGTTCACTCATTCATAAAGAAGATAAAACTACAGATCAATATAATAATAATAATCAACTATGGACACAATGATCATATTCTTAGACCCTGTCAGTCTGCACATGAATCTAAACATAACATTTCTTAAAACAGCGTTTTGTGTGAGTGGGCACATTGTTAGACACAAACATTTCACTGGCACTACTCCACCTAGGAATTTTAAGCACAAAATTTCGGTGCATCATTATAAGCCACTTGAAGTTTTTTCATTTTCGACTCACTAAAATTACACCACAGGTGGGGAGTATACAGTGGAGTGCAATAGGTTTTGAAGAGTGAGATTTTAACCTCAGGGGTGCACATGTGGAATTTACGTGCCAGCATATTTGCCTGCCCATACAGTTTTCCACACTGACGCTGCACATCATCATCATCACAAAGGTCATCTCTTATCACATGTCCCAGATATTTAACTTTCTTTACAACCTCTGGTGGTTCACCTGCCAATGAGAAAGAAGGATTGACACACTTCATATCCTCCTTGGTTCTGGCAATCAGCACCACACTCTTCATAGAGTTACATTTTATATCAAACATTAAGCATTAGTCCATATTGAGAACATATTCTAAGAAGTTGCTGCAGGCCAGCACTAGAGGGAGACAGCACCACCAAATCATCAGCATAAAGCATGTGATTAATGAGAATATCCCCCACCAAGCAGCCAGTTCTACAGCCCTTTAACTCCCTAAATAAATCATCCATGTACAGATTGAATAGCAGCGGAGACAGAATTCCACCATGCCACACTCCATTGGAGACATAGAAGGGGGTTGACAAACTCATCCCCCACCTGACTTGCATAGTTTGATGAGAGTACCAGAACTGCAGTATCCTGATTAAGTAAGAGGGGACACCACGCTCATGTAGTTTACCAAACAGTTTCCCATGATTGATACGATCAAAAGCCTTTGACGCATCCAGGAAACACATGAAGACTGTGCTATTGCGTGATCTGTACCTATGGACAATTTCTTTAAGTGCAGAAATACACAGATCAGTTCCGTGCTTGTTCTTATTGTTCGTATTCTGCAAGCCTATCCATAAGGATCCCCTCTAGCACCTTGGATAGTATACTTGCAAGTGCAATAGGTCTATAGTTATCTATACTAGTTCATTTACCAGTCTTATTTTTAACTACAGGTACTAGCAAGACAGGCAACATGGATCCAGGGAGTATGCCATGCTTCATTAACCCAGAAAAGCATAGAGCAAGTAAAACTGAAATACTTTGACCAGCGTATTTCAGGTGTTCTGCTGTTATTCTATCCCGCCCACAGGCTTTATTTTTATTTACTAATTTACTGTTTTTTAACAAGATAAATGCTGGAATAATGTTACAGATCACAGATTGTTTACAGAATAGAGACTCGAGTACTCCATCACTATGTGTAGCGTAGATATTACTCGGCCTAATGAGACACAATGCAACCATAATATCAAGCAAACCCTCCGTTGTTGGTGAAATCAAGAGTTAACTGCTGCTGTGAACTGTTTAAGTCACAATGTAACTTTACTTTGGTTTATTTTTTACCTTTTTTGAAAACTTTATGTACGAGAGAAAGTTAGCGAAATAACGATGAATTATCAAGTGTTTGGCAAAGTATGTGTGTAATGTCTCTTTGCTTCTCAATAAAAAAATTATCAAAACGTGTTTGGCATACCTCTATTTTTCTTAAAATCCTTGTCTATGAGATCTGTACACTTCCCATTAATAAATGAATGAATTAGGAACCAACAGAATTACAAATGAGTGCAAACTGTTTATTGAATCTTTTGGACAAAAAGGCATTCTGCTCTCACGGTGAAAAACAGTCAGTTTAATTACATTGAAGGTTTTTTGGCCGGCATCTGTTTTCAGATACTTGTTGAAAAAGAAAAAGACAAACTCTACCAACAGAGCAACAACGCTCTGTATTTATTTACAGGGTTTTAAGAACCACCTTTCAAACAGTTAGGCAGTCACATCAAAAAGCAAGAACAAAAGAGCTGCCAGTCTGCTGCCAACAGGGTTCCTGCACGTCTCGTTTCAAAAATGCTGTCCCTTTAGATCAGGGGGGGTCAAACATACGGCATGTGGGCCACAACCGGCGTGCAAAAGGGTCCAATCGGTCTCACTCGATGACTTTGAAAATTGCAGCGAAGTAATTAATTCCAATTCCAAATTTACGAGTTCTTTTTCCATAAATTTACGACTTTAATCTTAGAAATTCTAAGTTTTTTCTCAGGATGTTAGCCCTCTCTCCCAGGTCCGTAAAATGATTATTTTTTTCCGATAATGGCCTTACAACGCTGTCGTAGCAGAAGCAACCTGCGTTTGCCAACATCAAGCAGATAAAGTTTCTAATCTTTCTGGAATGGTTTACTGGTCCGGCCCACTTGAGGTTAAATTAGGGGGATGTGGCCCATGAACTAAAATGAGTTTGACCCCCCCCTGGATTAGAAAGTCCTGGATAGCTCAAGAGTCTGTGTTCAGAAACAGAGTACTTACACTATAGGGAGTACTTACACTATAGGGAGTACTTACACTATAGCGAGTACTTACACTACAGACAGTACTTACACTGCAGTGAGTACTTACACTACAGCGAGTACTTACACTGCAGCGAGTACTTACACTACAGCGAGTACTTACACTACAGCGAGTACTTACACTATTCCTCATGGGGGTGGCAGAAACTACGCACTATAGCTTTAATCTTCTAAAATGTGAAAGTTTAGTTTTTTTCTTTTCACCCTTACATTGCAGTAAATTTCATATTTTGGGGGTTTTAGACTGTTGGTTGGAAGACAAAAAAACATTTGATGATACCACTTCTACAGGCATTAAAAAAAGTTTATATAGTCTAAACGATGATTAAAGAAAATAACTGACTTATGAACTTATGACTTGTTATGAAAATCATCCGTTAGTTGCAGCCGTGCATCAATAACAAACATTATTCATCATCCATTATGGATATAATATCATTGGATTTCACACATTTTTGTTTTGCAAAAACATTCAAAGCTGGACTTGATGGAATTGATTCTGTGCAGATGTTTCGGACGTGTGTAGGAACCCCGCGGCTCAGCTAGTGTTTTTTCAGTTTGTCTCCAAACAGAGTCATCACGAGTCCCAACAGGAACCCGCCGCCGAGGATGAGCAGAGTGCTGGAGACGGGTCCGAACGACAGGACGGCTCCCAACACGTAGAAGATGAGCAGCAGCAGGATGGTCCGGTAGCTGGCCAGCGGGCGCAGGCTCAGCCGCGGCTGCCGGTTCCTCTCCAACGTCCGCCGGGACAGCGGGCTCTGCTTCAGTTGTGTCGTAGAATTGGGATCTGCCAAGTAGTGACGACCCAGGCGACCCAGGAAGTCTTGGCGCGAGCAGAGCGCATTCATGTGCCCTCCGAACTGTGGGAGATATGAACATTTTCTCAGGTTAAATTACTATTAGTTAAAGGAACACGCCGACTTATTGGGACTTTGTCTTATTCCCCGTATCACCCAGAGTTAGATAAGTCCATACATACCCTTCTCATCTCCGTCGTAACTCTGTCTGACCCCCAGGATCTAGGGGGGGTCTAGATCCTGGAGATAACCGGCTCCAACTAGCCTACTGCTCCCAATAAGCGACAAAATAACAGCACTAAGTGAGCTTTAGTTTGAAAGAAAAAAAGCTTGTTGGTTGTTACAGTGGACCCATTTTTTTCTAATATTAACTGTCCGTTATCGGTCAACATTTTACTCCGGGCATGTCCCATCAAGCCTGTTTGGTGTTGTTCAACTGAACTCTGGGCAGAACAAACATGTTTACATGTGGAACCTCGCACTTTTATACATGGAAAATCCATTTTAATGAACTGCACTTGAACTGATATTTTTATATCTTGCTATTTCCCCATGTGTGTTTAAGTGGTATGTATTAGTTTAGAAGCCCAGCTGCCTTGCTACTTGAAAAGTATGAAACTTAACAGCATTAGGGTTGGGTACCGAAACCCGGTTCCACTATGGAACCGGTTCCTATGCAACCGGTAGGAATCGGACCGAATTAGAATGGAAATTTCGGTTCCACTTAATGTGTCGACTGAAATATTTTCCCTCCGTCGCTCCGAAACGTCCGTAAAAATATCACACTTTCTCTGTAGTCTACCGTTAGCTAGCTAGCGTAAATGAAGGCTACTTTTAAAGTGCCATATTTTCCCTCTGGGCTCACCAAAACAGACGTAATTAACCATTATAGACGTAATTAACCATTATATAACCATATATATACGAAATCGTAAAAATCCAAACGGTACCCAACCCTAAACAGCATTAACTCATGTCTTGACAGTGTGAACAAGCACAAGGCTGACTGTAACCGAGTACATAATGTAAAAAATCAGCGTTGAAGCTTCTAAACTAAAAACTACACAAGCGGATATAGTCCAGCAGGAATGTGATCCGACACTGGGGAGAAAATAACATCTGTAAAACCAAGATTAAAGGTTTCCCTGACGTTAGCATGTAGCTACGTGTAGAAGTGTGTGTAACGTAAACACACAAACTCTGGAGAAGATGACTATATAATGAAATAAAATGAGCCGAAAGTAGGAAAAACCTGTTGAAACCAGATCGTTCTGGAGGTGTGAAATCTGACTTTTTATCTCACAGGAACTATTTTTAAATACATTTACGTCACAGTTTGAAGCTTTGGCCATGTTTTAAGTTAACATCAGAGATTGTAACATCATATATAAAGACAAAAAATACAGGAAAATACTTTTTTACTATTTATTCTCTTTACTTATATGTATTTGTTATTCTTCAACGTCTTGTACTTTTCCCCTTATCCCTTGCTGCAGCAACAGTGTGAATTTCCCCCGTTGTGGGATTAATAAAGGATTTTGAATCTAGAAATTCTTCAATATCATGAATGTTTTAGTAACAGACGCCACTTACCCTGTCGTTAAGCAGAGAAGAGATCCGGTAGAGAAGCCTGACCAGCAGGGCGTTCTCATAGCTCCTAATGGGCTGCAGCTCCGGGTCTCCTTGATACCGAATGTCAAACCTGCGCAGTCCACTTATAATCTGCACAAAAAGACAGACACACACTAACTGTCAGCGGCAGTTGCTTCCAGATTGCCGGTGAAAGTGTGTAACGTAGAGTGTAAGCAGCGTTGCCAACTCTCAGCTAACGTCACAGTCAGATAGCGCCCAACAGTCTATGGCTCCTCCCTCACTCCTCCTTCTCGTCTAAAATTGTGCGCCCGTAACAGCAAACTCGACGACTCATAGCAGATCTCCACAAACCAATGGGTGACGTCACACATGCTCTGTCCATTCATATTAACAGTCAATGGTCGTATCAGAGGGGAGGAGCCAACGACCGATATCGTCGTATGATTTGGAGGACTGGCTGGTTCTAAGACATGCCCTCTGTCTCTCGTAGGAGATTTTAAAATACGAACCTGCTTCCTGCCGAGGTCAGTTAGAATGAGTCCGTTCTCTCCCTGGATGCAGTCGGGCAGCTGCTTACAGTTGCCGTCGTCCTGCGAAGAGCCGAGGTTGGATATCAGCTGAGTCAGCTGACCCTGGTTCAGCTGCAACAACAAAGAAACGCAAAATGAACCAGGTGATCAGCAACCGTGAGGATTGGAGCTGCAAAGATGAATCGATTCCTTGTCAACTATTAAATGAATGGCCTCTGGGACAGTAAACTGAATATCTTTGAGTTGGGGACAAAACAAGACATTTGAGGACGTCACCTTGGGCTTTTTGGGGAAACACTGATCCACATTTTTCACCGTTTTCTGACATTTTAGAGACTAAACTACTAATCCATTCATCCAGAAAACAATCCACAGATTAATCAACAACGAAAATCATCGTTAAGTGTCGGGACGTTTTACATGAACAAGTAACTCAAATGTTCCTCTGAATGTTCAAGATTTTCTGTTGGCATTAATAACATGGAAATTACAAAATAAATCATTAAAAATGTAATATACAATAGATTAAAATCAAAACCTTTTATTGTGGCCAGCCTAAGTCACACCTGTGCAATAATCCTGCTGTCTAATCAGCATCTTAATATGCCACACCTGTGAGGTGGAGGGATTTTCTCAGCAAAGGAGAAGTGCTCACTAACACAGATTTAGTCAGATTAGTGAACAATATTTGAGAGAAATAGTTCTTTTGTGTACATAGAAAAAGTCTCAGATCTTTGAGTTCAGCTCATGAAGAATGGGGGCAAAAACAAAAGGGTTGCGTTTATAATTTTGTTCAGTGTATAAATACAAATATATAAGCCAATTTAAACTAAATGTCTACACTGATTTGTTTACTGGGAGGAAATAAAACCTAAACAAGAGTCAAACTAATCGGACCTTAAAGATTTGACACAAGTTCTCCAGAGCTCTGTCCAGGAACTCGTGGGTCTTTTTCAAGCACTCCCCGCTCTCCTCCGCCTCGGCTCCGTTGAAGGTGTTGTTGAGGTCCGAGGAGCCCATCCCGAACCAGGACATGAACGAGTTATTGGCCGTCGCCACGCTGGAGTGATCCGATATCCTCTTGGCCGTCTGTCTGGCCTGTGCAATGATCTGGATTAACTTCATGACCTGCAGAACAGACAAAAAGAGGGACACTCTGTTTTACAATGAAACCATTTTGTCCCCTCCTAGGGCGGGGTTAAAATAATACATTTCATCTATCTACAATTTGAAGACGAAAGTCTTATAGGCAAACACACTTTTCTTCATGCAGGTTTGGTCACGAACAGTATTAAAGTTCAGACCGATAACGAGGACATTAAGGGTAACGATTGCGCGAGAGCTTAACGTCTGTATTTCCAGACTTTGACATTTGATGATATATGCACCATATTAAAGACAGATATTTAGTTATTTACACTGTGTTCTGCAGTTATCTAACGGTAGGGTATTTGATGCACAATGTGACAGTGAGACAGCGCATTTTTATTTAATATTTGAGTTGGAGGTGTTTATGGAACAATTATCACTCAGTACAAGCGCAAATAACACTGCTGGATTTAATCTTCATGGTAACGTGGATGATAGGGAAGTGAAAAAATACGCTTGAGGCATTAATACTGGAAAATATTACGAAAATATTACTTTCTGCAGTCTGACTTTAGTTCACCACCTCACCATCTGCGTCGCCAATTCCCATTTTGTCTCCAACATGTGCGTACGCATGAGTGTGCGTGGAGGACCGCGCATTTTCCCGTCAAGTTTGTTTTTTATAAATCACAACCTTTGCGTGGGAAGTGGCGTACGCACATTTTCAGCCCCGTTTTTGTGCGTACGCCACGTTTATAAATGAGACCCCTGTTCTGTTTGGGTAAAACGCTGTGAATGGTCATGGATATTTTATGTCTGGTCTGTGAAAAGTCCCCCCCACCGGCTTAAATCTTACAGGAAAACCGATATGATGAGTGAACTTACGGCTCCTCTGAGCTCGGTGCCAAACATCTGTTTGTACTGGCAGTCCTGGCCTTCCAGAGCATAGACGTGGCTCTTCACCCTGAACACCATGTCGGTCACCACCCGTTGCTTTGACGACACGTAGCTGCCGCCTTGGCTCGGCGTCAGGTAGCCGCGCGGCTGGCGGTGGTGCAGGACGTGCTCCGGCTCCAGAAACAGCTGCTCTCCTGGGGAGAGATGTTCGGTTTAGTTCGCTGGTACTAGATATACTTTCCCTTTTACTTGAAGAGTGAAAATGAACCTGTTATCATGAGGAGTTATCAAAATGATTAAAACAAAAGATTATTTCCATACTAATAATCTGCAGATTAGATTCCCATTTAATGGTTAGTTCATAAACTCAGAAAAACTAAAAATTGGCCATCACATATTCCCAGAAGATGATGATCGACAAACAGCCCAATGTGGCATTTTTGTCTTTTTTTTAAGTAATCGATAAATCCCTAAAATGTCATAAGACAACAAAAAGATATTATAGTGTGTATGCTGTTGCTATTGAGAGAAAAATGCCCAGCACATCTTCCTAGAGCCCAAGTTAACATCTTATTAACAAACCCAAACTCAAAGAGTCTTTGGCATTTGTTATTTTGCCTAACTGATAAATCGTTTCAGCACTGACAATGTCATTGTATTTATACCACGTTATGTGCCAGCTGTGCATTAAAAAACAAAATGTGATAGAGTTGTAGATGTCAAGAGATGAACAAAGTTCTGTGGCACCGGCTCAAACCTGAGAGGTTGTAAGAGATCTCATGTAACCCTTGTTTGATTTGGCTCATGTATATGATCTTTGAACAATCGTTTCTGTTCTCCGTACAAATGAAGTAGCATCAATTTCATATGATGTAAAAACAAATAAAATAAATGGGGCATTCTTTTCACAAATGAGATACAGAGATGACATTGATTTGATTGTAAAAAGTGCTCTCTGTGACAGCGTGTGTTCAGCTCGTGCTCGGGTCGTTTGCATTTCTGTCCTCACCTTTCTGGATCATCTCAGCGAGGTTCGGCTGAGCGAAGACTTTGGCCACCCTGAAGACCATCAGGGCATTTTTGGCATTAACCAGATCCGTCCTCACGGCTCTGTTCA